>NC_057795.1:552109288-552191788 GCF_018294505.1 Triticum aestivum | reverse complement strand
ATCGAATGTATGATAAAGCAACAGATTCAAACAACTTCAAATTAATGAGTAGATGTTTTAGAGACCAATTATAGCAGAACACTAGATGTTTCCAATGCATATTCACAGAACCTTGGCATACTCACAAAATCTTAAATCAATCCTAAATCAATGTTGCCTACAAGAAACACTCATCAGTCTCATGTTTTGAAAAGCAATGTGGGTGAAACCAAGTCAAAATAAGGAGCATAACAAATTCATGTCAACAAAAATTAGCTTGTGATCCATAACACATTATTTATTCTTTACAAAGTAGAATTTCCGTAGATATCATTACCAGACACCAAATAGAAAGTAACATGTACAGAATGTGACAACATTTAGTTCACTTTATTGTACAAGTTGGGTCCAGTTTACTCGATTGGACAAGATGCATTTGTTAACTATGAAGAGAATGACACTATTGTGCGAGATAACAATCACCATGTAAGAATGTTTTGTTGTAGTAATACATGAACATCAAGTGACAGTGGTGTTCTGTTCTTACCACAGCGGCACAAATGATACGGTGCCTGATTCGCCCTGCTTCTCCACAAGACTCGACCAGTAGCACGCATCCTCGAAGGAACCAGTGGCGCTGCTTGCTCGCTTGGCCCAGCTCCTTGCTGCGGAGGACGGCCAGGACTTGGACGCGGAGCTCACTGCACACGACATATTGTGTCACTACTTGCAGCAACAGAAGGAGCTCACATATGCAAGTTTAAAAAATGTAATAGGACCGATATATGTCTACGAAGCACTAGGCCAACTAGAGATTCATGTATACAATTTGCTAGAGAAGAAAATAACAAGTCAGTTTGTAGCTAGCCTACCAGCAGTTTAACAACACTAATAGATTTGCATTTGATGCTGCCACTTAATTTCAGGACATGACAAGACAAAAAGCATGGCATCAACACGAGCATCAATAGCATACTAACACCTAAATTGATACTAAATTAATGGAGTCCCATCCATCCATGAGAAAAGAAAGTGCCTTTGGTTGATAAAGAGAAGAGAAGACTACCTCTTGCTGGGATCAAACCAGAGGATACTAGCGCATCCACCCATGAGCAGGTTCTGTGGCTCGAGGTCATGGTCCCGGACACCGCGTTCGTGGCAGAAAGCAACGCCATTGCAGAGCTGGTACATCATGATCTACATGCACAATATCACCAAGTTCACCAACAACGAATCAGTCAAGGAAGAAAGCATCAAGTTATCAAAAAAATAGCAAAACCTAGTAAACCAACATAACAGGGAAGTGTATATATATAGTGAATGCATGGTAGTCCAGTTACAAGGATAAGCAAGTACATTCAGTAAGCCGGACATTGTTCGCAACGGAAGATCGAGTCAACACTCAGGTTCAACTGAAGATTGTCCACCAAAAATGCATGAAACGATGAATGCGCCAATCTGACATAGAAACGATACATTCACTACTCACTTGTAAATTCAAAAATTCAGAAAAGAAAAACTATACGTAATAATTAAACTTGGTAATAAAAAGTTTGCATCTGAGTCATCCTTCCAACACGAATCAGTAAGTCAGGACAGCATAAAAAATGTGCAGATTCCAGTCAGTAGTGCGGAAATGTTGTTGTATGAGACAGACATGACAGGTGCATCTCTGAACTTGTCCTGGTCCTGCCGCAAGATATGCATCTACTCTACTCCAGGCGACAGTAACAGATGATATCATGGATGTGCAGTATAAATGAACTACAGTTATGAACCATTCAATTTTGCTCTAGGATCTACAGTCAATTTTGCTCTAGGATCTATAGTTGTTCTAATACTATGAAATCCTACAACATTCACAATATGCGTCAACATCCACTATGTTGAGCAGTTCACACTAGACAGTCCATATAGGCTACAATGTTGTAGGATTTCATAGATCGACTGACATGGGTTGCATTAAAATCCAAATGAATCATCAAAAATTGACTCCATAGATGCCAGGTACGCCATCACAGCTAGCAGTAAATCAGGAATATGTGCTAGGTAAGGAGGGATTGAGACCGGAGAACATTACCATCTGGAGATCCCAGCTCGCAGACGTCGTAGATGATCGGACTCTCGAACCACAGGATGATGATGTGAGCCTCCTCGGAGTAGACCTGCACGGAGCAGCGCCCAAAGGAAAAGGCGACCAGCAAAAAACATCAAACGTGGAAGGAACCCACCAAATCGCGCAAAAAACAGCAGGGAGCAAGCAAACCCATCGCGTGATTCACCTGCAGGAGAGGGCTACGGGTGAGCGTTTGAGGCCGGGAGAGGCCGAGAGGTCTCCGAGATTCGCGCCATCGCCGTCCTGGTGGCCGGAGACACGGCATGCAGCGCTGCCACCGCAAACCCTAGGCAAGCCACGCGCGCACCATGGTCCAGCCAGCTCGACGGAGCACCGTAGATCGAAGCACGCACGCGCGCGCCGGCGAGCAAGCCAGCCGCGACGCTGTTGTCTCCGTTGTGTGAGGAGAGGAGGTTGCTTGGTCTGGGGGAGACGGGGCAGCAGCGGGTGGATGGATCTGAAGGAAGGAGGAGAAGAGGAGGTGGCGGCGGCGATGGATCTGATGGGAGGAGGAGACGGGGGAGAAGGGGCGGCAGCGGGTGGATGGATCTGAAGGGAGGAGGAGAAGAGGAGGTGGCGGCGGCGATGGATGTGATGGGAGGAGGAGACGGGGGACAAGGGATGGCTGCTGGGTTGGATCTGCTGCGCGCCGGCGTTGGGGTAGGAGGTCGCTGGCGGGGCCGGAGGATGTGGAGCGGAGGTCGCCGGCCGACCGGAGGATCGGGGGAGAGGAGGTCGCGGGAGGGAAGGGTTGGGGTCGCGGGAGGGAGGGAGAAAGAAAGGAGGCGGGGGGGGGGGGGTGGATGGAAAATGTCCATGAGGACTAGGGTTTCGGCTTAGGTGGGCTTGGGGTGAGGACTGTCGTTGGATCCGCGAGCATCCGACGGTGTTCGATCCACAATCCGCGTGAAAAGCCCACAGACCAATCAAAATGCAGCACACGGGTACGATGTCATGACCATTTAAATTGGTCGTAGTTGAATAAAAAATTGGTCATGGTTGATTAAAAATTCATTTTCCATTTTTTGAGTGCTCAAAAGGAGGTTTTTTTGTGAAGGACCTCCCAAATAATTGTTGCAAAATTGGACCAAATCATTTTTCTAAAATACTAGGCCATATTTAATGCACAATTTACAAAATGGTTGGGTGTCAAAAGTTTTGATCCACCTCTCGTGAAAAAGACAAATTTCCGCTGATTTAGTTGGAAGCGGGTCAAATTTGAACTGCAGGTGCCTCATAGTTTGCTATTTATATTTTCCAAAAATCATTTCTAGGTACATAAGTATCTATTTAATCAGAGAAACACCAAAAAAATTCCAAGATTCAACCACTAGATAGGAACGGTCAAGCCCGCCGTTTTGACCGCATTTTGAAACGGGCATAAAAAATTCAAAAAAAATCAAAAATTTGGGAAACCTTTGCATTGTGTCAATATATGTGGCCAAGTTCCCAAGAAAAATAATAAATTTGTAATACGGCAATTATTTTAAAAAAGTGTTCTCAAAAACGAGCTATCATGTGTGGATATCAATGGCTTTCAAGCCAAATGATCAATCTTATGGCCACATTCATGGTATAGTTTGTTCAAATGATCTAATATTGTGCAAAAGGGTGCATATTGGAATGGCAATCAATGTTGCCTAAGGAAGTTTTCATTTTCTTTGGACGAAAAAACCATTTTCCATTTTCCGAGTGCTTGAAATGAGTTTTTTTTGTGAAGGGCCTACCATATATTTGTTGCAAAATTGGACCTAATCAATTTTATAAAATACTAGGCCATATTTAATGCACAATTGACCAAATGGTTGGGTGTCAAAAGTTTTGATCCACCTCTGGTGAAAAGACAAATTCCCGCCGATTCAGTTGGAAGCGGGTCAAATTTGAACTGAAGGTGCCTCATAGTTTGCTCTTTATTTTTTCCAAAAATCATTTCTAGGTAAATAAGTATCTATTTAATCAGAGAAACACCAAAAAAAATTCCAAGATTCAACCACTAGATAGGAACGGTCAAGCCCGCCGTTTTGACCGCATTTTGAAACGAGCATAAAAAATTCAAAAAAAATCAAAAAATTGGAAAACCTTAGCATTGTGTCATTATATGTGACCAAGTTTCCAGGAAAAATAATAAACTTGTAATGAGTAATTATTTTTAAAAAGTGTTCTCAGAAATGAGCTATCATGCGTGAAGATTCATGGCTTTCAAGCCAAATGATCAATCTTATGGCCACATTCATGGCATGGTTTGTTCAAATGATCTCATATTGTGCACAAGGGTGCATCTTGGAATTCCAAAAAATGTTGCCTAAGGAAGTTTTCATTTTCTTTGCACGTAAAATTCATTTTTCATTTTCCGAGTGCCCAAAAGGAGGTTTTTTTGTGAAGGACCTACCAAATAATTGTTGCAAAAATGGACCAAATCATTTTTATTAAATACTAGGACATATATAATGCACAATTGACAAAATGGTTGGGTGAAAAAAGTTTTGATCCACCTCTGGTGAAAAAGACAAATTGTCGTCGATTAAGTTGGAAACGGGTCAAATTTGAATTGTAGCTGCCTCATAGTTTGCTCTTTATTTTTTCCAAAAATCATTTATAGGTACATAAGTATCTATTTAATCATAGAAACACCAAAAAAAATTCCAAGATTCAACCACTAGCTAGGAACGGTCAAGCCCGCCGTTTTGACCGCATTTTGAAACGGGCATAAAAAATTCAAAAAAAAAATCAAAAAATTGGAAAACCTTCGCATGTGTCATTATATGTGACCAAGTTTCCAGGAAAAATGATAAACTTGTAATATGGTAATTATTTTAAAAAAGTGTTCTCAGAAATGAGCTATCAAGTGTGAAGATTCATGGCTTTCAAACCAAATGATCAATCTTATGGCCACATTCATGGCATAGTTTGTTCAAATGATGTCATATTGTGCACAAGGGTGCATATTGGAATGGCAAACAATGTTGCCTAAGGAAGTTTTCATTTTCTTTGGACGAAAAAACCATTTTCTGACTGCCTGAAATCAGTTTTTTTTGTGAAGGACCTACCATATATTTGTTGCAAAATTGGACCTAATCAATTTTATAAAACACTAGGCCATATTTAATGCACAATTGACAAAATGGCTGGGTGTCAAAATTTTTGATCCACCTCTGGTGAAAAAAAGACAAATTCCCGTCGATTCAGTTGGAAGCGGGTCAAATTTGAGCTGCAGCTGCCTCATAGTTTGCTCTTTATTTTTTCCAAAAATCATTTTTAGATAAATAAGTATCTATTTAATTAGAAATACATGGTTTGATGGCGAGACATCGAGGTTTGGACGGCGGCCGAGGGCCCCAACACTAGAGCGCGTAAGCTCGCATGCCCGCCGCGTGGTCACCGTGTGACCGTGGTGTTGCCATGTGTTCTGGGCGGCCTAGGCATGTCTAGTGGGTTGGGCACTCCCTAGGTAGTTTCTAGGAAGAAAATCACAACATAATATTCTCACGAGGAGACCAATCGATGCTCAAACATGAATAAGCAACCAAGTGTTTGATTTGCGGTACGGGAAATGCACATGGCTAATGGGCGTGAGTTTTGGCTGAGGATGATTAGTTACTAAGAAGACCGTATTCAGAAATTTTCACCTCAAAAGGAGGAGCCTAGGTGATACTTGCTTTACAAAAAACCACACTGGACATAAATACAAATGTTGAAGCTGGGCTCAAATTAATGAATGGATTGAGCTGGCATTTGGTGGAGGATGGTTATTTGGGCATAGAAAGCACTGTAGAAAATGGATACCATTTGGACATGCCAAAGTGGTACTTCCTTCACAAAGTGCTGCTCTAAATAGAATAGGAAAATGAATATTTTCGAATTATTTTTGAACTAGGCAAGGAATGTTTTTGACATATTTGATGAGGATATGATCCAAAACATTTATGAGAATTTTTTGGGAATTTTTGGAATAACAGAAATATAGGTTGCTTCACAACCTAGGGCAAAAACTGCCACATGGACATGACACATAGGCAAAACTGATGAGATGGCGCCTAGTCATCACAACCCACCACAATTTACAAGGGTATGACCATCTATATTGGTCATTAACAACTAGAAATAAGGCAGCGGACTAGCACTGTTTGCTTTGTGACCATTTCGTGTAAGGAAATTATGACCTTTCTGACCAAAATGGTCGCAATGGTTTAGGGTTTGGAGCCCCTCGAACAGCTTTTGACCAATTTGTCTGAAATGGTCATCGATCTATGACCAATTCTTTCAGGGTCACTGACAGAAGGTCACTAGTTGACATATTTCTTGTAGTGCCCGCCGCCCGTCGTCGTCGTCCCCCGTCGTCGCCGCGCGCCCCCGCCGCCCCCGCCGCCCGTCGTCACCGGCCGCCCCCGCCGCCCTCGCCGCCCCGCCGACCGTCGTCCCCCCCCCTCCCGCCCGTACGCCCGCTCGATCGTACCACACACACATACACACACAGACATACACACACACGCACACACACACACACACACACACACACACTACACACACATGAACGTATACACACATACACACACACATAATTTTTTTACTTATTTTCTGTTTCCTATTGTTTAGATGAATTAATTAATATAACTGGTTTATTTTTAGAATGTTAGAAATGTTAATGTTAGATGAATTAGAACTAGTTTATTTTTAGTAAGAAAATTTAGGTATATGAGATTATTTGAACTAGTTGAATTAATATAACTAGTTTATTTTTAGTAAATGCTTAGTTGAAATAGTTGAATTAATAGAACTAGTTTATTTTTAGTAAGAAAATTTAGGTATATGAGATTATTTGAACTAATTAAAATTTAGGTATATGAGCTTATTTAAATTAATAGAACTAGTTTATTTTTAGTAAATGCTTAGTTGAACTAGTTGAATTAATAGAACTAGTTTATTTTAGAAAGAAAATTTAGGTATATGAGATTATTTTAACTAATTAAAATTTAGGTATATGAGATTATTTTAATTAATATAACTAGTTTATTTTTAGTAAATGCTTAGTTGAACTAGTAGATTTAATATAACTAGTTTATTTTTAGTAAGAAAATTTAGGTATATGAGATTAGTTGAACTAGTTGAATTAATAGAACTAGTTTATTTTTAGTAAATGCTTAGTTGAACTAGCTGAATTAATAGAACTAATTTATTTTTAGCAAGAAAATTTAGGTATATGAGATTATTTGAACTAATTAAAATTTAGGTATATGAGATTGTTTGAATTAATATAACTAGTTTATTTTTACTAAATGCTTAATTGAATTAGTTGAATTAGTAAGTGTTTAATGTTTCACCTATATGAACATAGGAAATGTCGTCTGACGACGGAAAAAATTTCATTATGCGCGAATACTGTGAAGACCAGCGCGGCCAGTGCGACAGAAATTTCCTTGTTGATGATAGGCAATTCAGCATCAAGCTGGATGAGACCTTCGAATACGATACAGTAAGTCACAACGACAAGTGTCTGTTTTCGTAATTAAGCATGACTTATATATATATGCTTCATTTGCCTGACTTATAATTTTTAATTTTCACTATTCTACTAGCGCATCCTCTGCCATGCAAGAATTTTTGTTTTGGATAATATAGGTTTCAATGATATGGAAACTATGGAGGTAAAGAGAGTTTACCTGAAAACTGAGCATGGTTATATTTTCAACGTCAAAGTATACAATGCACACATGTACACCTATTTTGAATGCAAAACTTGGCAAGCACTATGCAAGACTTATGCATTTGAGCCTGGTATGGTTATCATCTTTGATATTCGTCCGAAAGATGATATTGAAGGTAATAGAGACATATGGGTCGATGTGCAGACGCCTCCAATTCTACCATTATGTGAGTTCTTCTCAACTATATTTTTGTCTTTGATATTGCTTATTCAAAAATAATTGACAACTAATTTCTATTGACAGCTTATCTCCATTCAAGCAAACATGTCCGGCGCTTGGTAGACAGGACCTACTATTGTCCCGGAGCTGAACTAAACTGCAAGAAGATAAGTCATTATGTTTCATGGCTTGAGGATCTTCATACTATCAAGACAAATTTTCTTCCTGCACTTAGAAATGTTAGTACTCAAAACGTGCGACCAATAGTGATGGTATTGAACTACGGTCACATCTATTTAGGAATGATGGTAAGATTTTTACTATTTGTCCTCAGTGCATCTTTTGCATACATAATTTTTTTGTTAAACTTTCATTGCTAAGTATATTAATTAAGTACTATATGATGTTCTTCAACAGGGACTCCCGATGACAGTTGTGCCTCAGGGGATCGAGACTAAAGGTCGCATGTCAATTGTTAGCTTACGGCCAAGATATCCTGCATTGCACATGAATGCATTCAGGATTTCTAGAAGCGATGAATGCTTAATAGTGAAAGATTGGAGGAAAATTGTTAACGATCGCAGAGAAGTACTAGGGGGCAGCAATGAGAAGCGCAGCCCACGATTAGGAGACAGGTTCATCTGCATGCTCCAGTATGATGAATCAGGAGAGCTATACATGTTCTATGCTATTTTACCAGAGAGAGTAGCTAGCAGGAGTGATTTAGCTAGTTCATGCTGCTCTTAGTATTTGTCCTTTCATGTCCGTGTTCTTCGTTCTGAACTTAGTCTCAAAGAGTGATTTGCTTTTGTGGTGTTATATATGAACGCTTATAATATCATGACAATCATGTTGAACTCAGCTATTGTTGGTGGTGATTAGATAGCGGTAATGACTATGATGATTAAATAATGATAATGACGACTACGATGATTTTTAGCTAGCTAGGTCTAGAGTATGTTGATGATATGATGCAAGAGTTTTTATATTAATATGATGATGATGATGAGTTATTATATCATTTAATGAAAGAAACCACAGATTAGTTTCAGCTGGATGGTCCTACCTAAGTGATCAACTATATATATATGTCATATCCATATATATTATACTTGATCACCTAATTAGGTGATCAAGTATAATATCAATATGGCATATACTTGATCACTTAGCTAGCTAGATTCTCTAGTCGAAACTAATCCGCGGTACTTTCACCTAATGATTTAACAACTCATTATAATGTAAAACAATCACTAAATTAAATTGAAAACACAAAACTAAAGCAAAAAATTAAAAAAAAACACCCAAACATTTAGTACCGGTTGGTAACACCCTATGCGCACCCGGGCCTGGCTCGTGCCACGTGTTTGCACTTTAGTGGCGGCTCGTGACGAATCGGTATTAAAGGGGGGGGGACCTTTAGTCCCCACTCTTTAGTGCCGGTTGGCGAACCGGCACTAAAGGCCGTAACGAACCGGCACTAAAGGCCGGTTCTGCACTAGTGTAACATTGCACTTTTTTTTACGAGAAGGCCTTCATGGCTAGCTTTATTAAATCAGATCAGGCGTGAGCTTTCCTTTTACCTTGTCATGCAGTATATTATTACTAATATGGAGCAAAACGAATGGGAAGCTGTAGAATCGACCTCTTGATATATTTGTGCAATGATGATTGGTATTGTTGCCTAAATGGCATAAGAAATAATCCATTGTATAACATGTTTTTTGTTGACTTGATGCACCTTAACAAAGCAAGCATCTAACATTATTATTTGGGTGTAGCTAGGTCTTGGTTGAATAAAACTTAACCAACTCTCGGTCAAGTGACATAACATATAGTAACAAAAGAAAAAGAAAAATAGAAATTTTTTAGCACGGATCTCAATGTAAGATCTAATGAATATAGCATCGATTGAGACTTAACCAAGTCTAAGTCGGCTGTTATTATTTTTACGACGAGTTCGTACAAGTGCTATATAGTTGTTCCTTCTAGAGCAAGAGGAGCACTCTCTCTTTGCTCTTCCAGATCTCTACCAAAAAAAACTGACGTGGCGGTAACTCTTTAACGGTGAGGGATGCATGCATGCATGTTGCTGCAAATGATGACTTTGTTGCTACTACCTAATGAACACAGCTAGCTCTCATTTTCCACGGAGCCTGAGAGCAAATTATGAAACTGTCTGATGCTAAAGAACGACGCACAATACTTGCGGAACTAATTCAAGGACCTGAGTGATGTACTTGCAGCTAGCTGTGTTAATATACTCCCTCCGTTCCGAATTACTTGTCGCAGAAGTTGATGTATCTAAGACTAAAAAATATCTAGATACATCCATTTCTACGACAAGTAATTCCGAACGGAGGGAGTATATCTCTAATCAAGATGTGAACTACAACTTGATGATCAACCTTTCTTCAGGAATGCGTGGACGCTAGTGGCAGTGTCACGTACGCACAAGCACAACCCTCTTAGAGAAATGCACTGTACATTATATGGCGAGCGCGCGGCTGCGGAAAGCCACGTCCATCTCGAAGCAGACACAAAAGGGAGGAAGCTCCATGTGCTGTCCATGGCGGAAAGCACTCTGTCCATCCCCCGAAAATATTGTCTATTGCATATCATCTGTATATGCAGTTTCATTTCCTGTATTTTTTCTTTAGGTACTTAAAAAAACTAAATTATTATTATTTTAACTAATTTAAAAACTAAAATAATTCAAAGATTAAAAATATCAAAATAATCATTTAGTGACTGTTTAAAAAAAATCAATCAGACACATATATCACCTATTCTAATAATTTTCATTGCAAATGTATTTCACTAACATATAATTCTATAATTTCATTAACTTATACAACTAACATATATTTCAATATCAACCATTCCAGAAAAATCTTTAATATATATTTTAATAATTCAACTAACATATATGTTAAAAATCTCAGAACACATATTTCAATAGTCGGAAAACATAGGAAACATATATTTCAATAATGTTAACATTTCAAAATTTTAAACTATTTTTAGAACACATATTTGAAAATTTTCAAAAAAATGGAGACATATTTCAGTAATTTTTGTAACATTTCAGAAAGTTCAATAACTTGTATTTTCCATAATTTTAGTGACTACTTCAATAATTTCATTAATTTCACTGTTTTCATACACAAAAATTGCAGTTATTGCACTACTTAAAAAATTATTTCAATTATTTCACTAATTTTATAAAAAGAATTTCATTTATTTTCATATATTTATGGAAAACAAAATCACATTTCACATACCACAATCCATTTTTCAGAAAATTGCACATATAACAAACCATATTTCACATACCGGAACCATATTTTGTCAGCAGCAATAATTTTATAGGCATATTACAATATTTCACATTCTCTGTTTGCTCTAGCTGCTAGAGCGAGAAACCATATTTCACATACCGGAACCATATTTTAGTGCCATAATAGCTGTTACTAGCTGCTAGAGCGAGAAGAGCACTTCCTGTCACTGGTGGAAAAACAGGCTTCCGTCCAGCCCCATAAGTCGCGAAGCTGTAGGAACCGCGACTAATGGGACCTTTAGTCGCGGTTCTGGAGGTGAACCGCGACCAAAGGCCTGGGCCCAGGGCGCTCGGTGGCTAGCTGGCGCACGTGAGGGTCTTTAGTCGCGGTTGGCCAGGACAACCGCGACTAAAGGCCTTCGGGCACCTTTAGTCACGGTTTGCCAGGCCAACCGCAACTAAAGCCCCTCCCCTATATATACCCATCCAGCAGCCAACACTTAGCCATTTGGAGCCATTCTCTTCACAAGTGGGTGTAGCTAGGTTTGCTTTTGGTTCCTCTTTTGTATTTTTAAGATTTTGAAAAAGAAAAAGTATTTGGAAAATACTTTTAGTCGCGGTTGGCCTGCCCAACCGCGACTAAAGGTGGTTGCGCGCGGGAACAAAAAACCCGCCAAAAAAGTCCTTTTGTCGCGGGTCGCCTCCCCAACCGCGACTAAAGGTTACCCTTTAGTCGCGGGTCGCCTCCCCGACCGCGACTAAAGGTTCTCCTTTAGTCGCGGGTCGCCTCCCCAACCGCGACTAAAGGCCCTTTAGTCGCGGGTCGCCTCCCCAACCGCGACTAAAGGGGGGGGCTATAAATACATGCGCCCGACCCGTCGCCTCCATTTCTCCGCTCTGCCTCTGCCGCGCCGAAGGCCTGCCGCCCTCGCCCTCGACGCCGCCCGCCATCGACCTCGCCCTCGACGCCGCCCGCCGTCGCCCGCGCCCTTGACGCCGCCCGCCGTCGCCCGCCGCCCCCTCTCGCCCACGTACGGCGCCCGCCGCCCCCTTTCGCCCTAGTACGCCGCCCGCGCCGGCCTCCCTCGCCCACCACCGCGCCGCCTCGCTGCCCTCAACGCCGGCGGCCGGCCTCGCCGCCCTCGCCGGCGGCCGGCCTCGCCGGCGTTGATCGAGAGAGAGAGAGAGAGAGAGAGAGAGAGAGAAAGAGCAGAGAGAGAGAGAGAGCAGAGAGAGAGAGAGAGAGAGAGAGAGAGAGAGAGCAGAGAGCAGAGAGAGAGAGCAGAGAGAGAGAGAGAGCAGAGAGAGAGAGAATTTTGTGATTTTTTTAAAAATAATTGTGAACATTTTAAATAATGCATATTTTCAAATCCATGAACATTTTTACAAATTCGCGTACAATTCGCGTAAAGGCTAAGAATGCTGGGGATATTCAGCCACCGGAGACCAATCTATGTGGATACTATGTCTGTGAGATGATCCGGAGATACACCTCTGAGCGGGTTCCGAGTGATACCAATGCTCAGAGGAATAACCTCCGGTGGATGCTTAGTCCAGAAGCTCGCTTCCGACCACTTCAAGAGGAACTAGCTGGATGGTTCAGCAGGGAAGTCCTCCATCCTAAAGGAGAACACTATTACGAGGACGTAGAACTTTATATGCATTAAATCATGTATGGAAACTTGTTCAAAATTGTATATGGTCATCCGATGATATTGAATATATATTGTATATTCCTCTTGAATTCTTTTTGGTTCTAATTTCAAATTTATTTGAAATTGTACATTCATATGCATGTATGTAGTACCGTAGAATATATGAAACTCCTTCAAAATTAAAATAAAGCACAAAAGAAATAAAACAATACAAATTAAACAGAAAACAGGTTTAAGGGGGGGGGGGCTAAAACCCTAAACCTGCGGCGGCCTTTAGTCGCGGTTGGCCAGAAGAACCGCGACTAAAGGTCCTCCGCCCCGATGGCCACCTGGCGCCCACGTGGACGGGCCTTTAGTCGCGGTTCTTAAGCAACCGCGACTAAAGGGGGGGGGGCCTTTAGTCGCGCCCGTTTGGTCGCGGTTGCGCAACCGCGACTAATGGCAGTTGCGAACCGCGACCAAAGGCCCTTTTTCCACCAGTGTGTCTACGAACTAATAAGAAACTAAAAACTGACGTGGCGGCAACTCTTTAACGGTGAGGGATGCATGCATGAATGCATGCGTGTTGCTGGAAATGATGACTTTGTTTCTCCTATCTAATGAACACAGCTAGCTCTCATGCATTTTCCATGGAAAAGAAAGCACATGCACGGCTTCAAGCGAGAGCAAATTGTGGAACTGTCTCACGTTCCTTTCTGATCGCTAAAGATCGACGCACAATGTTTGCGGAACTAATTCATGGACCTGAGTGATGTATGTACTAGCTAGCAAGCTAGCTGTGTACGTACATATCTCTAATCAAGATGAGAACAACAACTTGATGATGGATCGCTCTGCCGGGTGAGGGTGAGGGTGACCTTTCTTCAGGAGTGCATGGATGGTAGTGGCAGTGTCACGTACGCACCAGCACAACCCTCTTAGAGAAATGTACGTACTACACATTATTGTGGCGAGCGCGCGGCTGCGGAAAGCCACGTCCGTCTCGAAGCAGAGACAAACGGGAGGAAGCTCCAAGTGGCGTCCATGGCGGAAAGCGAAGGAGATGGCATCTCCCAACCAGTTGTTGCCTAACAATTAATAGACCCCGCCTCAATTACATGCCCTAGCAGAGCTAGCAAAGTCATGCATCGATCCAAAAGTTCTCTAGCATAGTCGTCCTCAAGGACTTCTCAACTCTTTTCCCTGATCGCACTGCATGCACCTGGACATCTCCGTCCCCGACGCCGACAGCCGCGGTGCCAGCAGATGATAAAGCCAAAACAGCTCCGAGAAATAATTTCTACTTTTCTTTTAGCTATAGGTGTCACTCAGTCACTCACGCACTCACGTGTGTATCTCGACACGCCCCAAGTATCTGGACATGTCTAGGGTTCTTGGTTAGTGCATAATGTATGTACAGTAGAACACCAAAACCAATTCAACTTGCTGCGTACACTATCAGTATCTACTCAGACTGCATGCAGGTCTACACTTTTGCAAATGTATCGCGCATCATTTAATCGTCAGCTTGCAAAATTATCACATACACATAAACATGAAAACTTATGACTCCATTCTCAATTTCATAGAGAAATTTTCACTGAACCTGGGTTCAGTTAGACCAGAAAATTTTCGCGCCGTGAGCATCTTCGAGATGTGAAAGAAAAAAGCTGGATAGCCAAAGTGATTTAGCCAACCAGAGAACGACATGGCAAGGAGTATCCTCATCCCTCGACGGTATTGTCTTATTGTATTTCATCTATATCTGCAGTTTCATTTCCGGTAGTTTTCCTGCAAGGGCTTAAAAAAACTTAAATAATAATATTTTAACTAATTAACAAACTAAAATAACTCAAAGATTTATACAATTGAAATAATAATATAGTGATCGTTTCAAAAAATCAGTAAGTATTTCAATGACCATTCCGTAATAACTACACCAGTTACAACTTAAAAAATATATAAAACACATTTCATCACAAATTCTCAAAGATCATCTATATAATTTTATTAGCACCTATTCCAAAAATTTCATTGCAAGTGTATTTCACTAACAAATATTTCAATAATTTCATTAACATATAGTTAACTAACATACATTTCAATGTCAACTACATTACAAAAATTATATATTTTAATAATTTAACTAACAGATATGCTAAAAATTCAGAAACCATATTTCAATAATCTAAAAAAACTAAAAAATAATTCTATAATTTTAAATTTCAATAATTTAAAATATTTTTAGAACACATATTTCAATATTTCGAAAAAAATTAGAGACGTATTTAAAGAATTGTTTAGCATTTTAAAATTTTCAAATAACTTATATTTTCAATAACTTTAGTGACCATTTTCAATTATATCATAGCTTTTGTACATCAAAATGGGTGTTATTGTATTAATTTCAAAGAAAATTATATCAATTATTTAGCTAATTTTAGAAAAAATAATTTTGATAATTCTCAGTTATTGATGGGACAAAAAAAATCACATTTCACATATCACAATCCATATTTCAGAAAGCGCATATATAACTTGTCGGTAGAGTGGAAGAAGCATGGGAGAGGAGAAGCTCGGCGAGCATGCATGAGAAGGACCTCACATAGTGGTCGATGCAACAGCAGTGCAACACCTCTTGCTCGGCGAGATCCACTGGTTGCGCGGTCCTCAGTATCCTGCTCGTCGAGCAAGAGAGGAACAAGGCGTTGCTGAGCAGTAGAAATGATGTCGGGGGCGAAAAGGAGCTCGCCGTGTTGCAAACAAGCTAAATTACCACACAAATCTTTGGTGCCCCGATCGACGTTGGGTTCTTCTCCATGTGTAACGCGTCTACGTGTATTTTTTTTGTGAGGAACGTCTACGTGTAATTAATCGGCGTTTCTGAATAAAATCATGTTGGGTTTGATATCTAACCTGTTTAGTGTTTTCGATACCAAGTAGAACACTATATCTAGAAGCAAGAAAAAAAAAAGGTTCCGACATCACCGGGACAGGCTAATCTAGTGATCGATCGATCTCCTCGGAATGCTGCATGTCACGTACGCGTGCACACTGCACCGGCGATTCGACTTGCAACACGACCGAAAGCATCGGCAAAAGGAAGGGGCGGAGATTAAAAATCATTGGCATCTGCCGTTCTGCGTGCGTCACGACGCAAGTCGAGTCCAGCAGAAACCACTCACGATTTAACTAGTGATTCGACGCTGACAATGGACGACGTTCCCGCCGGGAGATCGGTAGGAAGTCGTCGCGGTCCGGCGATACGGTTGCGGCAGTGGCGGGTGACTCTCCCCTCCCTCCCTGCTGGTCCGGATCTTGGGTTCGGCAGCTTTTCTTTTGTGGACGGGTTTGTTTATATGGCCGCATGATTAACTGATTATATATCTTGTTGGATTTGCATCTTCGCACCGACGAGGTGCGACGATGCTTAATGTTTTTTTCGGCTCGATGATGCTTTGGTTTTGCGCAGGCAAATATTATTCCGTGGTGGCCAGGGTCTAGTCGTGTTTTTTTTACTTATAGGAGTATTAGGGAACCAAGGTCTAGTCATGTTTTTTACTTAGGGAACCAGGGTCTAGTGGTGTTTAAACAAGTACTGGACGGCAAAAGGAGAAAATGATGCTGATCATGCGATCAAATTGGATACTCCTGTAATGAAAACTAAATTGCTTCAAAGCCACGTTTATTAGTTTTCAAACACACACAAAAATGTTTTGGTAGGGTGACGTTCTATAGACAATGATTTAAATTTCCATGGCTTGACATTTTATATGTTTTATCACATAGTTCTCTCTTTTATTATTTTGAAAATCTTAAAAATATGTGATTTCCATGTTGAATTTGCGCAAATATTCTTCCATGGTAGCCAGGGTCTCGTTGTTTTAAGATAAGTATACGAACTACATATCCGTTGGAAAAATTATAGAAAAATTCCTATCAGCCATATTAGTTGGAAAAAGAAGAGGAAAATTCCTACCGGCCAAAATCTGGAGAAACAAAAGTTTTTCCCTCGCATCTAGGTCACTTTTACTTTTTTTGTTATTTTGTAATCCCCAGGGTAGATACCCTTTAGCTTCACAGTGGCAAGTCTTTTTCTCATTACTTTGGCTCTTTCATTTCCCATCTTTATAGGCATTACGATCGTTGGATTTCAAAGACATGGGCTTCATCTTTTTAGCTTCTTATTACCTGCGGGAGTCCCATTGCCGTTAGCACCTTTCTTAGTACTACTTGAGCTAATCTCTTATTGTTTTCATGCATTAAGCTTAGGAATACGTTTATTTACTAATATGATGGCCGGTCATAGTAAATGTGCAAGATTTGGACCACTACAATTTCCTTAAACCATCAAGCAACAAATTGAAATAGAGATATCGGTATCTTCCAATCTACCACAAGGATCTAGTCGCCAGTATGTTTGCCTTCTTCCCAACTTATCCTAGCATTCCTTGTAAGCGTTGCTATTGTTATTTCTCCCTCTGGTGGCCTTGAGGCATCTCGATCAATCGGTGTATCCACCACAGGACACACCTCCCTCTCTCAACCATCCGAACAAGAAGATTTTAGCACTAACCCTCCTCTAGCTTTCTTTCCGACCGAAGGTTGTCTTTTTAGATTTTTGTTTCGATCCGACATCAAATCTAAATTATTGTTCACTGACTATATCTTAGACCATTGCAATCTATTTCTTTCACTTGGTTTTTCTTCCTTTCCTTCGGTAGTCCTTAACTCGGAGATACTTCTTCGGTACTACTTGGCTAGGGAAAGTAAGATCAATAGCTGGCCCTATTGTCTGTGCTCTGTTCTGTTAAGGATTTCTGTATTGGAAACATAGGCATCCTGCTATTCCCTGCTCTAGTTTTAGTTCAGTCATAAACCTATTGCCCGGGTCCTTTGATACTTGATTTCCTGGGTCAACGGTACGTAGATTCCCCTTTGGCTTGATCTTACCTTGGATTTCTTATTGGAATACATATTGGATGAGGAATTTGGAAAAGATGGTTGGCACAAGAGGACAAATGGTACTCCTGAGATGCCAACTTTAATTTCTCGAATAGAAAAATGGTCATGTACTCCCACTTCCCATATACCCCTTAGATAAGTTTGTTCCTCGAGAAGTTGTGCCCGCATTGAAGCGGCGGCTCCCGAGGTCATGTCGGTCAGCGCCGTCCTCACTCCTTCCGATCACATCGTGGCATCCATGTCGGCCGTTGCGTGCTCTGTGTCGGCATGAATGCAGGTAAGCAGCGCGTGCATTAGAAGGAAAGCACGGGAGGGACAGGTGGGTGATTTTGGGTGGGCCAGGGTGGTCAGAAGCGGGCGTGACAGCGGTCTGGACTCCCGTAAAGCCCCCCACATTTGTCAAAGGTTTGTTGGAGAAAACACGTCCAGACCACGCCGTAGACCGATACAAGACCACGTTAAATGGCTTCCCGGTCCAGACAGTGCGGTCCGGACGAATGCGGGAGGTTTGCGGATCTGCCCTAATAAGAAATTAAAAACTGACATGGCGGCAACTCTGTAACGGTGAGGGATGCATGCATGAATGTTGCTGCAAATGATGACTTTGTTGCTACTACTACATAATGACACAGCTAGCTCTCATTTTCCATGGAAAACAAAGCACATGCACGGCTTCAAGCGAGAGCAAATTATGGAACTGTCTGACGTTCCTTTTTTTAGGCTAATAGAGAGCTTTATTGATTAAAGGTATTTGCTGGGCAGTCCGCCAACAGGGAACTGACCAGAAATCTGGGAGTGTTATCGAGCCAACTATCGGTCCTCTCAATCGTGCAAGCATGTTTAGCACAGATGTGAGCAGGCCCATTAGTTGATCTTACAACATGACAAATATCAAAAGATGGAAAACTAGTGGTAAGCTCTTCAATATCTAACAGAATAGGAGCCACGACCGAACGGGAGTCGTGGCGAGTAGCCCAGAGGTTTAAAACCTCCAAAGAGTTCGTCTCCATGATGACGTTTTTGAAGCCCCTCAATTGAGCGAAGATCACACCATCCCGCACCGCCAAGGCTTCAGCTATGAGGGAATCTGTTACCCCAAGATAGGGCTTGCTCCACGCTCCTTGGAAGGCGGTCGAGGAACGAGTGACGCCTCCTGCACCACCCTTGCCGCCATCAAGATTTATGGCTGCATCCGTGTTGATCTTGACGAATCCTGGGTCTGGAGGGCGCCAATCGTGTCCCAGAAGCATTAGCGCCTGCTGCCGGAGAATGTCCAGGAACGCTAGTGTCTCCCTCGTGCGGCGAACCGAGCTCGCCGGATCAAGTCTGTCCTCACCATGAGTCGGCTTGTTTCTTGAGTGCCATATAGACCACATCACTGAGACTAGTATCGATCGATCCCTGGTGGTGAGTGTGTCGTTGCAGATGACATCCTTAGCCCAGGTGAGGGGTTGGAGTGTGGGCATGTCGAAGTTGAACAACTGCTCGGCCTCTTCCCAAAATTGCTTTGCATGGCTGCACCTAGTAGAGCATGTTCCAAGTCCTCATCATGAGCCAAGCAGAGCTTGCAGGTTCCTTGTTCTCGCAAGTGTCGATGTAGCATAGTACATTCATCAGGTAGAATGCCTCTCAATACCCGCCAATAAAACACCCTAACCTTGGGAAACACCTTCAATTTCCACAGCTTGTTCCATACCTGTTGCTCATCGATTGGAGTTCCGATATCCTGCCCTTCCTCTTGAGCTTGACGCTCGTTGTGAGTCACTAGAGCTCGGTACACCGATTTAACGGTATAGTTGCGTGAAACTTCATGTGCCCATGCTAGAAAGTCCTCACCACCGCCGGTTCTCAAGGGGATGTTCAAAATTGCTACTGCATCGGATGGCTGGAATGATTCTTGAATAAGATCCCGCCGCCATGTCCAGTTGTCCGTGTCAATAAGTTCACTGACCTTTGACACCAAATCTGATATCCTGGGGGTGGGAATAAAATTGGCTATGCCGGGCACCCATGGGTCAGACCACATGGATATAGAAGATCTGTCGCCGACCCGCAAGATGAGCCCCGTTCGCAGCGCTTCCCACCCGGCGATGATCGCCCTCCAAGTGGCCGAGGAGGAGCCCGGTGCTGAAGCCTGCATAAAATTAGAATTGTGGTAATATTTTCCTTCTAGAACTCGGCCACACAAGGTGTTTGGATTTGTCATAAGCCGCCAGCCTTGTTTGCCAAGCATTGCTAAGTTGAATAGATGGAGGTCCCGGAAACCCATTCCTCCTTTGCACTTAGGTGTTGCGAGCTTCTTCCATGATATCCAGGTGTAAAGCCCGTTTGTCAATGGATATGCTCCACCAGAACTTGGCCATGCAAGAAGTCAAGCTCTTGCATACCTTCTTTGTCAGCAGGAAAACACTCATGCTAAATGTGGGGATGGCTTGCACGATGGTTTTAATCAGAGTTTCCCTTCCCGCACACGCAAACAATCTCTCTGACCATCCCTGCATACAACTTCTTGATCTTTCCCGTATATGTTGGAATGTGCCGTTGGTGATCCTACCCACTGCTGTTGGGAGCCCAAGATAACGCTCGCTGAAAGTCTCAGCATGTACATCAAGAGTGGTCTTGATCATCTGTCGCTGATCGAGTGGGGTATTTGGACTGAAGAAGATAATACTCTTCTCTCTATTGACACACTGACCAGAGGCAATACCATAGATGCGCAAGATCACATTCAATCTGTTCGCACTCTTTGTATCAGCCTTCATGAAAATGAGGCTGTCATCTGCAAAGAGCAGATGGTTTACCCAAGGGGCATGAAAGTTGACTCGTATCCCTCTATCCACTGTGCCATAATATTTGAGCAAGGAAGAAAGGCCTTTTGCACAGAGTAGAAAAAGAAACGGCGACATCGGGCAGCCCTGCCGCAAACCCCGAGATGGGTTGAAGAAGGGCAATAGTTCTCCATTAACGCGTACTGAGAAACGCACTGATGTTATGCACTTCATAACAAGTCTGACAAGGTCTGCGCCAAAACCAATCTTGGATAGAATAGCCTCCAAATAACTCCATTCGACTCAGTCGTACGCTTTCATCATATCAAGTTTGATTGCGCAAGAGTAGTTCTTCCCCTTCCTCCTTCGTCGCATGGCATGGATGCTTTCGAAAGCAACCAGAACGTTGTCAGTAATGAGGCATCCGGGGACGAAAGCGCTTTGCTCCTCGCTAATGAGCTCGTCCATGAAATCCCGCATCCTGTTGATGATGACCTTGACAGCCAACTTGTACAGAACCGGGCATAACAAGATAGGTCAATACTGTGAGATACTTTGTGGGTTCCGCACCTTAGGGATTAGTGTGATCGAGGTGTCATTCAAGCCCACTGGTAACTCCCCACCATTCAAAAATCCCAGAACCGCAGTGGTCACCTCATCGCCAAGAAGTTTCCAATGCTTCTGGAAGAAACCAGCTATGAATCCATCAACTCCTGGTGCCTTTGATGGATGCATCTGAAACAAAGCCTTATGCACCTCGGCCGGTTCGAAAGGCTTGTCCATTGCCAGATCCATGCCCGACGTGACGCGGGTAGGTACATGTGATAATAGCTCGCTGGGATCAGAGATACCCAGCGATGTATAAAGCTGTTGGTAGAAATCCATAATTTCCGCCTTATCCTCTTGTGCATTCACGTAAACCGATCCGTCTGCTCTCCGAAGACCCATGATTTTATTCATCCTCTGTCTCTGCTTTGCTTGGGCTTGAAAATAATCGGTGTTGCGGTCACCATCTCTTAGCCACAGCACGCGTGACCGCTGCCGCAGCCAGATCTCCTCCTGCCGTAGGGCTTCCCTTAATTTCAACATTGTGCTCTTCTCCTCATCAGAGGGTCCTCACCCTACAGATTGTTTACGTAGTTTTTCCAACCGTTGTCGGAGCTTCCAAACTGTCCTTGCAAGGCAGCCGAATTCTTTCTGCCCCCAAGGTGCAAGCCTTCCTTGCATTGCTTTCAAAGAATCCAGAATTCCTTGCAGATCAGGTTCACGGTGCTGGCCCTTCCAACACTCCGCCACCACTGTTTCATACTCGTGGTCCGTTTTCCAAACCTTTTCATAGCGAAAAGGTCGTACCCCTCTAGAACTTTCATTCCCCCGCTGCTCCAAGAACACTAGGTTGACAAAGCAGTGGTCTGACTTCGCTGTACTGATGTGACGAACTTGGGTGTGTCCGTACATTTGCCGGAAAGCCTCATTGGCTAAGGCGCGGTTGATACGGGCTTTAACGTTAGCTGCTCCTGCCTGTCGATTATCCCAAGTGTAAGGAACACTTGTCCATCCCAGGTCTTGGAAGGCACACTCTTCGATCACTTCACAAAACGCTCTCATTTGCCATTCTGGCCGGGCTGACCGGCTGAAGTGTTCCTCCCCATACAGGGTTTCGTTAAAGTCTCCCTTGCAAACCCATGCTCCATGAGGGGATGTGAGCAGGGTACGTAAAAGTCGCCAGCTGTTGTGGTGATCACCAGCTCTTGGCGCTCCATAGAATCCAGTGAATCTCCACTCCGTTGCGCCTTGAATCCGTTTCCGCACCACAACATCAATGTGGCCGGTACTGTAATTTGTTAGGCTGACAGATACATCCTTGGACCAAAAAAGTCCGATGCCTCCGCTCAACCCCACACTGTCCACCGCAAAGCATCCATCAAAACCTAAACTGAACTTCAGGTTTTCCACCCTTGTAGCACTCATCTTTGTTTCCATGACAAAGACGAGGATGGGCCCTTCTTGCTTCACCACATTGCGAAGCTCTCGAATTGCCTCGGGGTTCACATGCCCCCGGCAATTCCAACTGAGGATACTCATTGGGATGGGCAGCCCTGTCCTACAGAGGCTGCCGAATTCTCAGGTGTTGGTTTCTTTTTCTTGGTTTCCCTCTCCCTCACACCCTCCTCACCTTCCTCTTCATGGTCCACCTCTCCCGAGGAGGGTCTGCACAATCGGGCGGCAAACCTTTTGAGGTGCCTCTTTACGTTTTCCTTGTGACCAATTTTTGGCAGGGGAGGTCACCTCTGGAGGGTCCGCCGCGTTGCTTGAGTTTTTGATTCGCGCCTGATGCTCGCGCCCGAGGACTGTTCATATTCCCCGGATGAAGGTTTCTTCCTCTCCTCAGGTGTCCTCAGCTTCACTCCAAAAGGAAGTTCACCATTCTTGTCCCTTGGCCCCGGAGTGGGGCAGAAGGCATCATTGTGCCCCAGGCGGCCGCAAGAGAAACAGAAGTGGGGCACATGTTCATACTGAATATCATAAGCCTCTTCCTTCTTCCTCTTGGCCGAGTTGATTAAGATCCACCTCCGAAGAGGTTTATTGACATCTATTGAAACCCTTGCTCTCAAGAATCCACCCACATGATCAAACTGGACCATTGAAGCATTCTTGTCAATCTGTTGCGCAATCAGCTTGCCCCATGCCTCGTTCCTGAGATTATACGCCAGATTAGGCACTCTGATCCACATGTGGAGGCGATCAAACGAAACCTCATCGGCCTCACGTGATCCTCAAATTCTGCCAATATGACAGCATGCTTGCTAATATGCCATGGCGATCCCATCCAAATTCTGTCTTGATCTCTTTGAGAATCTAACTCTGCCACGAAAGTGTTATCTCCCATGGATCTGAATTGTAGTCTTTTTGGGTTACCCCATGCCGGCCGAAGAGCGTTGGTGATCATGTGAATATGGAGCATCTGGCGATGAAGTACCTTGCCTGCGATCAACCACTTCCTCGGCTGGCCCTCAACTGCATCATCGATGATCAGAGGCGTAGCCTCTTCCTCGGTGATACCCAACTTGCCAAGTGCTTCTTCGAGCTTTGCCCTAGCCGTCCGAGGGGACTCGGGCGTCGTCCCCTTGCTTGCGCTCGCAGACGCCGTCTCCATCCCTCGCCGGATTGTTGGATGCGGCCCGCCGATCAGATCTGGCGGCCGTCGTCGAGTCCACCGCGAAACCCTAGTCGCCCGAGAGGGTTTTCAGGTTGCGAGAGGAAAAGAGTGATGTATGTTCCTTTCTGATCGCTAAAGAACGACGCAGAATATGCTTGTGGAACTAATTCATGGACCTGAGTGATGATGGATCGCTCTGCCGGGTGAGGGTGAGGGTGAGAAAAGACATTCTCTCGTGCATGGTATATACCGTGCATGTATCAGCCACTGGTTATCTTTGAGATTCGGTTTCATGCATGCATCTGGTCGTTGTGTTGCTTAGTTAACTTCAATTTATGACCCCTTGTTCTATTAGTTTATGTCATACGAATCAGTCACTATTTCTCCTGACAACTTTTCCCTGCAGTTATTACCTGCGATATCTCTCCTCTTACTCAGGTTTTTTTTTCATATGATTCTAAAATTTAAATTTATTTTATCTTTTGAACCGTAAGTTTGATTTATGATACATTTGCATATTTATGTTCCTTGTGAAGTGAACGCTGAAATAAGATCACTCTTGAATATACTTTCATAAATTTTAAAATTCAAATATGAAACGTTGAGAGACCTTACGAAACTGTAAAAAACTAGTGTATGTACCAAGTTTCATCGAGTTTTCCATAGATCAGTTTTCTATAGGTCTTGTTCAAAATATCTAGTCGATATAAACATATTTGTCCAAATACTCCCTCCGTCCAGAAATACTTGTCGCATAAATGGATGAAAATGGATGTATCTAGAGTTAAAATACATCTAGATAGATTCATTTCAATGACAAGTATTTCCGGACGGAGGGAGTAGAATATAACACAAAATTTTATTTTAGAAGATATCAAGCATCTAAATCGTTAAACAGAAAGAGAAAATATATTTTTGGGTTAGAGTTGCAATGAGGGGGAGGCATCCAAACGGAAGGACACTATTTAAAGAAGGCTGACACACTCAAACTGACCTTGTGATAGAAAGGTGGAGAAAAGTGAGACGTACAGCAGGTTAGTATACATTGTGATTTCTTTAGGACCCTGAAATAATTAAATGGCAGATCCTGAATGCACGGTATATACCGTGTATGGTAGAAAATGCACTCCCGGGTGAGGGTGACCTTTCTTTAGGAGTGCATGGACAGTAGTGGCAGTGTCACGTATGCACCAGCACAATCCTCTTAGAAAAATATACGTATGTATTTCTTCCGTCCCATAATGTAAGGCGTTTTTTTGACACCAATATAGTATTAAAAAACATTTTACATTATGAGACGGAGGGAGTACATTATTATGGCGAGCGCGCGGCTCCGGAAAGCCACGTCCATCTCGAGGCAGAGACAAAAGGGAGGAAGCTCCAAGTGGCGTCCATGGCGGAAAGAGCAAGGAGTGATGGAGATGGCATCTCCGAACCAGCTGTTGCCTAACAATTGATAGATCCCGCTTCAAATACATGCCCTAGCAGAGTCATGCATCGATCCAGAAGTTCTCTAGCAGGAGTCGTCCAAAAGGAGTTCTCAACCCTTATGCCTGATGATTGCACTGCCGGCCGGGGCCAGCTGCACCTGGACGCCGACAGCGGGAGCAGTAGTGGATCCTCGTGCGCGCAGTTCGATCGGTGGCAAGAGAGGAGATGATGGTGTGGTAAAGGCTAAAGAGCTCCTAACAATAATTTCTGCTTTTCCTTTGGCCATAGGTGTCACTCCGTCAGTCACGCACTGAAGTTTGCATCTCGACACGCCCCAAATATCTGGACATGTCTAGGGTTCTTGGCCTCTTGGTCAGTGCATATTATATGTACAGTAGAACACCAAAACCAACTCAACTTGCTGCGTGTTGTGCCTTGCTCAATCTCACTTTTTAAATATGCTATTATCAGTGTCAGCTGAGGCTCCAGGTCTACTCTTGTGCAATATAGTATATCAGATTAATCTTCAGCCTAGCTGCAAAGGCGTCACATGCATGATCATGAACTTATGAGTCCATTCTCAATTTCATCTGGAAAATGCTTTGCTGAACCTGGCTTTCTTTAGGCCCTGAACCATAGAACAATTTACTGAACCTGGGTCCTTCACCTAGACCAGAATTTTTTCCACCCTATAAGAGATGTGAAAGGACACAAGTTTGACGAGTCAAGAAGGAATGCTTAAAACGGAAACCTCTCCCGGTTTTGGAACACGACTATAGATACGTATACGCCGAGTAGAAGACCATATCTAGAAGCAAGCCAGTTAGATTCCGACATGCACCAGATAGGATAGCACGGTCCGAACATTGAGGTAAGGCTGGTTGTGATAGTAGCATCATAGCAAGTATCATGCATACCAACTAGACAATTTTGATGATGTGTCATAGAATTAAATAAAGAAAGAGAAGGTCGAATATCATATCATGATACCATATCATAATAAATGTTATACTATTATGTGTCATGCATGACAATAAATAGATATTATATGATAGTAATATATAATCGGAATACGTATATGGCAACCGTGTTGCAGATTGCAAAACTGCCACACCAGATCATATTGCTAAAACTACCGAGCGCATCCACTTCTGTTCGATCCTGGCCTCGATCCAATCGTGCAGCGCCCCTTCTCTCGCCTTATCATCCGCAGGTCCGCGCCCGTCCGTGGAGTTGCCCGCAGATCAAGTGCCTCATCGCTGCTAGGGAGAGCAGAACCCGGAACAACTCGCCATCCCCGGACAAGATCACCTCGCCGCTAGTGAGGATGGAAAGCCCAGCGCCTACGTTCAAAGATCAACTCGCCATCCCCGGACACCACTGGCCACCCGACCAGTGTCATCGTGCTGGCAACAGTGGAGAGCGCCGTCGGCAAGCTCTGCTCCGCGGTGTCTTATCTCTGCACGTCCTATGAATTGGCGGAGTCAGAGAAGTCGGTCCTCAAGATCGAGCAGCTCTGGCCCGAGGCCGGCGCCGCCGAGCAGACCTTCTTCTCCGCGCTGGCCAAGCCCGCCGTGATACGGCTTCATGGAGATCCTCTTCAACTTCGTCATCGCACAAGTGCTGCAGGTGGCGGTTGGATCTTGCAACTCCGAGCCAACTTCTTTCACCTTGTCTATCCATGTGTATGCTGCACAAACAAATTCTCATGTTGTATCGATGTTGCTGCTGTTGCTCTCGTGTTCAAAGTGTATCCTGTCACGATCTGATCTAATAGACACTTTGTTATTTGCTAGTATCACTTGTTGGTGAGCAGGTGTTCGTGCTTCTGCCAGGTTTAGGGAACTGAAGTGAACTGACGAACATCTACAGCTAATGACGAATTCATACAACAAGTAGTTAGTTCTGGGGAGTGAAAAAACAGAACTTTGGTGCAATACAGAAGCTTGTGGAACCAAGTAAGGAGCGACATCCGGAAGCTTAGTCGCCGTACGATCTTCAATGGACGTGGACCTGGTCATTTCCCCACGGCAAAGTGGTAACTGAATTCCGATCAAGTGTTGAATCTCATATATTCAGACACTGCCCTGACAGTTTCTGATGTGCTACAATAGAATACCATCCATATGCGTCGTCTTAAAACAATTGTTTTTTCATTCGGTATAAGATAGAACAAACTGTCACTTGTAATTAAGTTAGTCATGCCATCGCAAAGAAATAAATTAAGTTTGTAGCAATGGAATGCAACAACGTACAAAGTTTAAGCTTGTCAGAAGAAAAAGGATTCAGTAGTGATGTTGTTGAGGAAAAGTTGTTGGAGTGTGATCATGTTCCTCTTTGTCAGCAATGGAAACGAAAAACCATAACCATAACCTTTGGCCCGGATGAAAAAAAAGTAAAGAACATACCTCCGATAACTTTTGTATAAATGGTGTGGTAATATACACACCAAAGGCTTGATGACTTACACGTAAATACCACGACAACTTTGACTTGGGAAAAAGGTTGTTGAAAAACTTAACCCTGGTAACTTTTTTGGTACAATAGCATAAGAACTTACACACCACAGAGTTGATAATATACGTTCAAATACCATGGTAACTTTTGACCTGGGATAAAAATTTGTTTGAAAATATATCCTGCAAGTTCTATGTAAATACCATGATAATATACTCACCGCATCCATAATAACTAAAAAGTTGCTGAAAATATGCCCACGATAACTTCTACGTAAATAGATTGATAATATAGAGTCGATATCAACATTCAAGGAGGGCTATTAGGTCACTGTCAGTCATACTACTAGGTCGTGTCTGACGGTCTAATTGTATACTTATTGCTTCTGTTTGTTGGATGTTGATACGGTTATCGCCTTGTGCTATGTAGTCTGATACTGGAATGAAATGGCATTGAAAACTTCAGTCGTCATCTGCTTGCTTCTTTTGTGATTTTGCAATTTGTGTTCTCGTTCGGTGTATAATCAATCCAATGCACGATGCTAATCCATTTGGTTTACTGTTTACGCCAACATGCTTTGTTTACTTTTTGTTTGTTAAATAGATGTGTGATTTAGTGTATAAGAGCTTCTGAGTTTCAATGACAAGTGGCAGTTTATCTCTTATGAAATCCGCATCGTGGAAGGATGGCAATGTTTTTTGCCGCTTCTCTAGATTTTGAGTTTAAATTCTTCATGCTTCTAAATTTCAGCGACAAGTGGTACTACATTTCAATGAAGTGCTTTTGATTTATTTTTTGTGATGAATGAGTTGTCTAAATTCAAATATTTGATGATTTGGTAGTTGGTATAACATACATGACTGCTCGTAGTCATGTAATCATGTGGTTAATTAGAGTTTGCGGCAAGATTTTAGTTTTAAAATTGATAACAACATATGAGTAGTCTGGTAACCCAAACGATGTCTTTGTCGATAACAACATATGCACAATATTGGTAACTTTTGGCAATATTGGACGATAACTTTTGACCCAAAAATCTATTGAAACGATGAAAAAGGTTCAGGTTTTCAAGCCCAGTAATATCTGTGTAAACATCATGGTAACTTACATAGCGCAGATGCGGTAACTTATGCAACCCAGACCTGATAACTTTTTGGACCAAGGAAAAAAAGGTGTTGAAACATCCCCGGCAACTTTTATGTGTATATGATGGTAATTTATGGAGCACCAACCTGATAACTTACTTGCAATACCATGGTAAGCTTTACTTCTGAGGAATTTTCTAAAGAAAAATACACCGGTAACTAATGTATAAATAACATGCTAATTTATGCACTTCATACCCGATAATTTACTCACAAACACCATTGTATATTTGACATGTGGAAACAAAATTATTGAAACATACCCTTGGTAACTTTTGCACAACAACATGATAATTTGCCCAATGCATATCCAATAACTTTCATACAAACACCGTGGTAACTTTGACCCATGGGGAAATAGGTTATCAAAACATAACCCTGGTAACTGTGGCGAATACCATGACAATTTATGCACTGCATACACGATAATTTACGTACAAATACCATGGTAACTTTGACCCGTGGGAAAACAAGTTATTGAAACATACCGCCATAACTTTTGCGGAAATATCATGATAAATTATGCACCGCATACATGATAATTTACGTACAAACAACGTGGTAACTTTGAACCTGGGGCAAAAAGGTTGTTGAAAACATATCCCGGATAACTTGTGCGAAAGTAACATGGTAATATACGAATCACATACCCGATAACTTACGTACCCTCCGTAACTTATGTGAGGGGTAATATACAAGCCGCATACCCGATAACTTACGTAAAAACACGGGGGTAATTTTGACCAAGAAGGGGGAAAAGTTATTGAAAAGCATACCCTCGGTAAGTTATGTGAAAATAGCATGGTAATATATGAACTACATACTGTTAACTTATGTACAAATACCACAATAACTTTTATCAAGGTTTGAAAATTTGTTGAAAAACATACCCTCGGATAACTTATGTCAAAAGTAAATGGCCATATACATACTGCATACCTAATAACTTAAACAACACCGTGGTAACATTGACCAAGGGGGCAAAATTATTGAAAAACATAACCCTCAATAAGTTGTGTGAAAATACCACGATAACTTGCATACCACGGGCATGGTAACTTATATAATTTATGTGGAAATACCACACTAAGTTGCACACCACATACGTCGTAACTTATGTTGCCCAGATGTGGTAACTTTTGGCCCAGGAAAATTGCCGAACCATACCAACATCAGATCTAGTTTTGAAGATCTCATCACGTCAAATCTTTTATGTGAAAATGATTTTTGCAACAGACCAATGATTTGAGCTACCAAATATTTGAATTTTCGAAATAAGAAGAATTTAGGATGACATCAGCTTTCCGGTTCTCTAGTGTGTACATTCATGTGCATGTGATAAAAAGGTGGGAGGACCATCTTTATGGCCTCGGTAACTTACATCAAAATACCAAGGTAACTTGCACACCACAGACGTGGTAACTTATGTAACCTAAACGTGATAACTTTTGATCCAAAAAGCCGTCGAAACATACCAACATGGGATTTAGTTTCAAAGATCTCAATGCTATGAATCTTTTATGTGAAAACAATTTTTACATTGAACCGACGGATTGATCTACAAAATATTTTGAAGTTTTGAAATTAGGAAAATGTAGATGACTTTGTCCTCTAATGCGTACATGCATGTGCAAGTGGAGAAGGGTAGGAGAACCATTTTTATGCCCCCGATAATTATATGAAAATAGCACGGTAATTTGCACACCACAAACATGATAACATATGTAGGTGAGGCATGGTAACTTTTGGCCCGAATTTTTTTTCGTCGAAACATACCAATATGGGATCTAGTTTCGAAGATCTCGTCGTGACGAATTTTTTACGTGAAAACGGTTTTAGCATCGGACCGACGGTTTGAGCTACAAAACATTTTAAATTCTCAGAGTAATAAGAATCTAGGATGACATCAGCTTTTTTGTCTTGTAGTGCATGCATGTAATTAAAAGAAGAAATGCGCGTGAATGTGAGTCATCTTAATACATGCATGCATGTAATTAGAGAGAGGAAGAAGGTGTGTGGTACTTTTGCTATATGGCACACGTTGTGCCAAATATCACATTCCATATATAATACTATGCATTAGGACAGTACTATCATACACTAGTATCATATGCGTTGATATGATACTCCCCATTGCAACCAGCCTACATACGCCGCACTAGCGATTCGACTTGCAGCAGCAGGAAAAGGTGGCGACAAGTTAGATACTCTTTGGCATCTGCGTGCGTCACGCCCCAAGTCGAATCCAGCAGAAACCACTGATGATTTAACTATACTGGTTCACCGCCGGCGACGATGTCCTAGGACGTGGGAGATCGACAGGAAGTCGTCGTGGTCCGGCGATACGGTTGACAGTGGCGGGTGACACTCCCTATATGTTTGGGATCTTGGTTTGGCAGCTTTTCTTTCTTGACAGGTTTGTTTATACGGCCGCATGATGATAATATCGTGTTGGACTTGCATCGTCGGTACAACGATGCTTAACTTTTTTTCAGCTGGCTCAATGATGCTTGGTTTTGCGTAGGTAAATATTCTTCCATGATGGCCAGCCAGGGTGTTTTACACAAGTACTCCCTAAGAGCATCTCCAGTCGTGCCCCCAACAGACCCTTTCAAAGCGATTTTTTAGCGCCAGTGGCCGAAAACCGGCTCAGTCACGCCCCCATGATCTCGTTTAGCGCCGGTTTGGAAGAAATCCAGAGCTGGCGATTCCGCACCGAACCCAAATGGCCGGGTGTCGCCTGGGCGCGCCGGCACAAGCGAAAAGCAGCGTGGGGCCGCTCTGTCGGCGACTGGAAGCCCTTTTCCCGCCGTTTCCTCCCGCGTTTACCCCTCTCTTCTCCATTCCTCCCGCCAACCCCCCGCCTCCTCCCCGTCCTTCTGCCGGCCATGCCGCCGAAGAAGTACATGATGCCGCGCGCCGCGACGGATCCCACCGCCGCCGCCGCCCAGTCGAAGCAAAGGAAGCCGAGGGCTCCGCTCTCCAAACCCCCCGGCATGACCAACGCCGAGTGGAAGGCGGATGTGGAGCGTCGGGAGGCCGTCATCGCCGACACGTGCAACAGGGCCAAGAAGGCGAGGGAAAAAGAAGCGTAAGTTGCGGCGACGACGACGGCGGAGCGTGCCGCTGAAAAGGCAGAGGTGGCACGCGCGGCAATGACAAATCCAACCGGTGGGCACCCGTACGCGTCCTGGAGCCAGCAAAGTGTCGGCTCTCCGGCCGGGTTCTCATCGTCGCCGCACCCATGGAGCACGCCGTCGCCGGGCTATGTCGATGGTGACGCCCATGGTGGTTTCAACCCCAACATCACCTTCCCCCACGGGCGCCCTGCCCAGCGCACGCCCTCGCCCGCGTTCACTGGCCTGCAGTACCCGCCTTACACGTACTCACCACCGGACTATGCAGCCTCACCGACGCCCCCTCTTCGCCGCGGCCTCTACTCGCATGCCTCATCCTCGTCGCATCTCGGTGACGCCGACACGTCGGAGGCTGACATGGACGACATCATCGCAACCGGCTCGGCTACCGCCGCCGCCTCCCTCAGATTCACTATGCAGGACGGCTCGATTGGCCTCGCTGACATGGACGGTGAGGTCGACTACGGCAAGCAAAAGCCAGAGGAGGAGGAAGAAGAGGAGGAGGAGCCGGCGCCGACGAGGAAAGGCAAGAAGAAGAAGAAGAAGAAGAAGAAGAAGAAGAAGAAGAAGAAGAAGAAGAAGACGACGGCCAAGTCCGGTGAGCCACGCATCAAATGGGCGTCCAAGGAAGAGGAGTGCCTCGCCGAAGCGCGGAAGATCGTCTGCCTTGACCCGGTCACCGGCATGAATCAGAGCATCGAGACGTATTGGGACCGCATCAAGGCCGAGTTCGACGAGCGGAAACTCGTCGACCCCTACTTTAAAGGCATGCACATGAAGCGGGGGTCGAAGGGGATGGCGAACCATTGGTCGCTCATCCAAATGGCATGCAACAAATGGCATGGGATCGTTGAGGAGGTCGCGGCTCGCCCGGGGAGCGGCACCAGCCTCAAGGATCAGGTATCGCATGCCGTTCTTTCGCCCCGAGAGCGTTCTTTCGCCTTGTACGCGCCCTAGCTCGCGCTCTGGCGCGAGCTCTGGTGCCGACCAATGTCCTTTCTTCGGCGCAGCTGCTACGCATGTTCGCCATGTTCTATGACGACAACAGCGACGCAGACTTCAAGTACCTCCACGTCTTCAAGCGGATCGACAAGTGCGAGAAATGGGCGGCCGTCCGACGCACCCTCGCCAAGGCCAAAGAGACGTACAAACCGAATGCACTGACTGCGGGCACGACTGACGGGCGCCCGGACGGCAACAATGGTGCCAAGAAGGCGAAATATCCCGAGCCGGCTGCCGCGCGCGTGCAAGAGTCCATTGAACACTGCCTCGTCGACGCTAAGACCAGGGCCGCCGAGCAAGAAGAGAAAACCGAGGCGAGGTGGGCTGTTTTGATGACGAACAACGCCGTCAAACTGGACTTGCTCCGGACCAGCGCCGCCGCGAAGCTCAAAGCTCAAGACGCCAAGAAGAGGAACAACGACCTCACCTTTTTGATGGGCGGCGCAGACATGCTCCAGAGCGGCGACGAGAAGCTCAAGGCGTGGTTCTTGGCCAATCGCGGCCTCATCCTGGACTAGATACCGGCGACGCTGACGCCGCTGCCCAGCCCGGCAGCTGATGACAATGCCTCCGCAACACCCAGCCCCACCGACGTCGATGCCTCTGCCGTGCAGAACAGCCCGGAAGGTGCGCCGAACAGCCCGGATGCCGCGTCGACTCCTCCCAGCCTGCGTATGCCGACGATGATGCCACCGGAGGTTGAGCTTGGCGCCTGATGCCTTCCACGTCCTTCCTTTTTTGTACGTCGAACTACATTTGATCGCCGAACTGTGGCACCATGAATCGCCGAACTATTGCGAGGATCGCCAGTTTGTTGTTTCTTTGAGAGGGAATGATGGATTTCGAATATGGAGCGCCTTCGGGGGCGGTACCTGGGCGCGTGGCTGGAGAGAAACGAACCCCAGGGGCCGAACTAGTGCCGGCTCGCCCCCAGGCCGCTCTTTTTCGGCGCCCCGGGGGGCCGAACAGCTGGAGATGCTCTAAATATAGGGGCGGACCTAGAGAGAACAGTGTAAAATCACACATACTTAACATCTAAAAACAGGGTGTCACACCCTACACTAAAACAAAATTACCAAGGAAACAATTTTACACCCGATGTCCTGTGCACCCGGGAAGCTGAATGTGGGCACGCCCCTGCCTAAATAGATGACTCAACTTTGTACTAATTTTAATATAAAGTTAGTATAAAATTGAGTCATCTATTTTTGAAACAGAGGGAGTATACAGTTAAGCGAAAAAGGAGATGATAAGATAAGAATTACTGATATTCCACTGATTAGCTCCCCCCCCCCCCGATGACGCTCCCGCGAGCGCCGACCCGTGGCCCCTCCTCGCGCCTTCCTCCCCTCGCTGCCGCGTTGACGTGCTGGTGGGCTAAGCGCTACCAGCGCGGGTGGCGGCGGGGGAGACGCGGGCTACAGGTGGCGGCGTGAAGGGGCTGAGGCGCGGTGGGCTCTGTCGGCGTGCAGTCAGATATAGGCCCAGGCGGCACGAGCTGCGGGATTCCGCCTCTTCCATGGCCATGGCTAGTGGGGGTGGAGGCGCAACGACAATGGCAGGTGGGCGGGTTGGTCGGTCTCCAGGCGTCCCATCGGTTGGATGGCGACGGCAGCACAGTGTAACACCCACGATGCGGCTATATCTCCCACGTGTCGAAGCACGACTTAGAGGCATAACCGCATTGTGGTTTTGTCTCAAGAAGGGTCATCTTCACACAATCCCATGTAGTGAACAAGAATGGGATAAAGAGTTGGCTTACAATCGCCACTTCACACAATAAACATATAATTCATACATCAATCAGAGTACACACATAGTCCGACTACGAACGAAGCCACAAGAAAAGAAGATAACCCAGCTGCTAGGTCCCCGATCGTCCCAACTGGGCTCCACTACTGATCAACATTGAATGATACATAGCAACGACCAAGGTCTTCGTTGAGCTCCCATTTGAGCTCGGTTGCATCACCTGCACTGGTATCATCGGCACCTGCAACTATTGTGATAGTATTTGGTGAGTCACGAGGACTCAGCAATCTCAAAACCCACGAGATCAAGACTATTTAAGCTTATGGGTAGGAAGTGGTAATGAGGTGGAGTTGCAGCAAGCACTAAGCAAATATGGTGGCTAACATACGTAAATAAGAGCGAGAAGAGAGCAAACGGAACGGTCGTGAACTAGCAATGATCAAGAAGTGATCCTGAACTCCTACTTACGTCAAACATAACCCAAAACCGTGTTCACTTCCCGGACTCCGCCGAAAAGAGACCATCATGGCTACACACGCGGTTGATGCATTTTAAAGAGGTCAAGTGTCAAGTTCTCTACAACCGGACATTAACAAATTCCCATCTGCCTATAACCGTAGGCACGGCTTTCGAAAGATTATACCCTGCAGGGGTGTCCCAACTTAGCCCATGATAAGCTCTCGCGATCAACGAAGGATATACCTTCTCCCAGGAAGACCCGATCAGACTCGGAATCCCGGTTTACAAGACATTTCGACAATGGTAAAACAAGACCAGCAAAGCCTCCCGCTGTGCCGACAAATCCCGATAGGAGTTGCACATATCTTGTTCTCAGGGCACACCGGATTGTCCAAACTTCCGGTAGGCCAGCCCAGAGTTGCCCCTGGTGGCCACCGGCGGTTGACAGGTTGGACCAACACTCACGACGAGCACTGGCCCGCAGGGGGGGGGGTAAAATAAAGATGACCCTTGATTCTGCAGAACCCAAGGGAAAAAGGCTTAGGTGGCAAATGTTAAAACCAAGGTTGGGCCTTGCTGGAGGAGTTTTATTCAAAGCGAACTGTCAAGGGGGTCCCATAAATCACCCAACCGCGTAAGGAACGCAAAATCCTGGAACATAACACCGGTATGACGGAAACTAGGGCGGCAAGAGTGGAACAAAACACCAGGCAAAAGGCCGAGTCTTCCACCCTTTACCAAATATATAGATGCATTAATAATATAAGAGATATTGTGATATCCCAATCTTAATCCTGTCCACCATGGAGAAATGTTCAACTTCACCTGCAACTAACAACGCTATAAGATGGGCTTGGCAAAGGTGGTAACATAGCCAAACAACGGTTTGCTAGGAAGGGTGAAAAAGGTTAGAGGCTGACATGGCAATATGGGAGGCATGGTAAACAAGTGATAGGTAGCGCAACATAGCGATAGAACGGAGCAACTAGCAAGCAAAGATAGAAGTGATATCGAGGGTAATAGTCATCTTGCCTGAAATCCCCATAGGAAGAAGAACGAGTCCATGAAGAAGACAAACAGACGCAGTCAAACGAATCCTCACAACTCCGAAACGAAACCGAAGCTAACGAGAGAAGCAAACCGGAGAGAAGCAAACAATATGGTAAACACACAAGCATACACATGGCATGATGCACAATCAAGTATGATGCATGTCCGATTTAATGAGGCATGGCATGGAAAAGTGCACAAACAATTCTACAAGTTAAGTGGAGCTCAATTTGCAACGAGTTGCATATTGACAAAACACCACATTGACATATTTAGTTCAATCTCGTTAAGCTACCAAACAATATTAAATGTTGTTAAACATGGCAAGGGGTGAAGCATAATTGAACTAACTATTTAGGCGAGTTTAAATGAGGCCGGAAATAACAAATAATAATTCCGGAAAATCCCCATATGTCATTTAGCAATTTAATGCAAACACAATTTTAAACATTTTAAATGTTGTTATCATGATGCGGATGACATATGCAAGTTTATGCAATTTTTATGAAAACGTTGACATCTAAAATGATAGGGAGCATTTGGTCACCATGGCGGAACAAAAGGGGTGCCACGGCAACGATAACGAAAATGGTGCCATGACAACATTCCGATGATCCGACAACTCGAGTGAGATACCGATGCAAACAAGAAGTGGGCGTGAGCGTGTCATGCAAGATGGTGGGGTGCTCCTGGTTACCGGGTTCCCACGGGACGGCGGCATGGCAAACGAGGAACGTGCAAAGACCTCTCTCGGACACGGGCGAGGGGTCGATGCACTGTGTAAAGAGACTCCGGTTTAGGCAAGAGGGAAAACGAAGAACAATGTTGATCTCGAAATGGTCAGCGAAAGCAAGGGGGGACACAACAACTACGAGGAGATGCAAGTTTTGAAAAATGACGGCAACGAAGTGCCCATGCAATGCGGATGATGCGATGATGAATGCAACAAACAAACGAAACACATGACAACGACGAAAAACATGGAAGCTGTCTGGAGCGTCGGTCTCGGGGCGTTACAACACTCCACCACTACAAGAGGATCTCGTCCCGAGATCTAGAATGGCACCGGAGAGACACGGAAGAGGAAGCGAAGAGGTAAACTAAGTTGCTTCTTCGACCAATGAGTGAAACCACGAACCTTGAGAGGTTGAAAAGTTGAAAGAAAGAACACAACAGAGTTGAACACAATTGAGAGCACTGCGGTAGAAAAATAGAAACAAGGAACACCATGTGAATCTTGGAGGTTGCAAAGCTATAAATGACGAGTATAATGGACAAGAAGGAATTGGAACCACTCTGGTTGAAACAAGATAAACAAGGAATAAGGAAGATCAAATTCGGACAACACTCCGGTTGAAAAGAGATGCAAGACTTGATAAGATGAAAAAAAACTTGAAAAGAGGACACGACACTCTGGTTAAATGGATAAGCAAGAAAATAACATGATCTTGACAAAACGAGGTGATGGGTGAAGAGAGCAACATCACAATGCCTCCGGAAGAAAGAATAGAAGATAGATCATTGGAATAACAGAATGGAGGAGAAAATGCCAACTTCTGCCACAAATGAGCTCGGAAAGCACCCTTCCAAGAAGGTTACAACGGGGTTGTTGGAAAACCAAGAACGAAATGAATAAGCTTTTAGTGGTCTTATGGAAAACATCTCAAGACTATGAGATGACATTCTGCCACTAACGAAAACAATTTCTTGCTTTGAGATCGACGAAGAGATGAAAACTTCTTCCACCAAGAGGATAAGAGCAAGCTTGGGTCATGCATAATCACCACAAATAGCAACAACCCTTAAGGAAAGGTTTTAGGTGAAATCTGACACAAGATAACTCCAACAAGGAAGTTGATTGGTCGAAAAGATCTCTTGAACGAAGAGAAAATGATGGATTTAAAATACCTCATTCTTGACAACATATGAATCATGAAACATGAAGGAAATTGTCAAGAGTGACATAACACCACCTCAAAAGATAAGGTAGGATAATTGCACTTTGGAATGCAAGATGAAGAATGCTTGAACTCCTCTGAAAAGAATCTCGATGAACACTTCGAGAAGGAATTAAATCCTTGATGAACCATCATGTAGAGCCTCCATGAAGAACTCTGGTAATAAAAGGATGATAGAAATAAAGGGAAGTTGAAAACACAAGGTGAAGCCTTGCGATGATTTAGAAGGAGCTTCGCGACGATATAACCGAGAGAACTTGGAACTCCGGAAAGAAAAGATGAACATCTTAGAACCGAGAAATGTGACATGATGAACAACTCCGGAAAGAAGAAATTAGATCACTTGGGTGAAACAATAATAAGAATTACGTTATGCGCATCCTTCACCAATTTAAATTGATGACAAGCAACGGATTTGGCATACTACTTATTCTCGTAGAAAGGATTAAGAGAGATATAGCGTAAACTTGAGAAGGTATCGATGGAACCACCGGTGGGATTTGGAAACAACGAATGAATTGATATGATAAGAAAGGAAGTGAAATCTTGAACAAACCACCGGAAGAATTGAAAATGAAACTAGCAAAGGCACAATTCACCGGGAAGAATTGGAAAATGAATGAAGATACTTGACAGAATTTAGATACAAGAGAACAAAGAGATCGTGAGCTGACTAGAGTAAACTTGAACGATGCACCGGTAAGATTTGGAGAACGAGAACTAAAAGTTGGAATGAATAATTCTGGGAAGATGGGCTCCGGAGAATCAAACTGTAAAGACTCCTGAATTGCTCTGGATGGGTGAAAAGAATTCTCACAATCGAAAACAATTATGAGAGGATGGTAAAAAGCTAGAACCATGAATCCCTGGAAGAACGGGTAAGGATTTAAGAGGAACTGTTCTTCGGTCTTCAAAATTCGAGAATGACGACGAGAAACACCACCATGAATTGTTGAGACACTCCAGAATGAAAATTAGAAAGGTTGAACCAACGACGAAAGAATTTGAAAGATCTTGGAGAAATACATTTGACTGATGATAATTCATTCTTACATCAAACTTCGAAAAGAATTTGGGAATGGCACCGAGAAAATTAGGAGAGTCAGGTAAGATCCTGGAAAAAGACCTGTGGGTTAGGGCCCACTCAAAAGGAAACACAGTTGAACGATTTAAAAAAAGATTGCACCAGTTGAATTAAATGGCTTTAATGAGATAATAATCTCCAAATTACTTGAACGGATCTTGATAATGGAGACACAAATCTTCTGAGATATCCTCGGCACTTCGGATATGAAGAGAGAGAGGTGAACGATTATGAGATGCACCGGCATGGGATAGCATTTGAATGAGGAAAAGGATATGATCAACACCGAAAGCTTGAGTTAAATCCACCGGAGAAGAAAAATAACGAAGAATGATGAACTTGAAACTCCTGGCCAACTTCATGAAAATAACCGGGTAAGAACATTGAGAGAAAAGAATGAAGAGACTTCTCATCAATAAAAGGATACTTGATTAAGAAATCTGAGTCCTTGAAGAAAAAGGGTGGGAGGGCGGGAAAACAAAGACAACTTGGGATGAACGAAACAAACACCGTTGAGAAAACTTAGAATTGATCTTGCGGATGTTGAAAATGATCGGATCCACTTGAAGAGAAGCACACCAGTTGGGAAAAGAATTAACATGACAATCTCGATGATCAAGAAGGATTAGTAATCACATAGCCATATGAGAACAACGTTTAGGAAAGGTATGGATTCAACATTTGACTTCGAAGCAACTCGAATACCACGTATAACACAAAACAAAGGATTTGGCTTGCACAATAAGCCGGAACAAACATATGATAGATCCCATATCGTATCATGTGTCTGTTGGAAAGATAAACCTATAGCTACTTGAATTCCCACCTATAAACTCCCGAAACTTTCTGGTTATGCAATCTGGTGTTGGGGATACAGGGGAAGCAATATATCTCACCCAAACTAACAATCCCTACATCCAGCTGTATCCATCCGTCAACACATAACCAAGAAACCTTCGGAAATCATGTACCTCAACCTTCGAAAAGCATCTGTTATACGAGTTATGGCAATACTCCCGAACTCCCCAGTACTGGATGACGTCGAGGTTATCTCACCAACAACTGCATAAAAGAGACTTTCGATGTCGGCAAAACTCAGGTATTCCAGAACTGCAATGATAAAATTATGACGACAATACCTCGGAGCTCAACTCCCCGGGTCAATGCCACATAAAAGACAGGAGCCACCAAGAACAATGTTCTCGTCACAAAACCATCGGAACGATTCCAAGATACCCGCATGATCCTAAATTTTTTTTAGTGAAATTTGAGGAGAGGAAAGTCAAAACATCTACGTCAGGAGGCCTCACCAGAGCGGATGATGCCGATGGAATGCGGATGATGCGATGATGAATGCAACAAACAAACGAAACACATGACAACGACGAAAAATATGGAAGCCGTCTGGAGCGTCGGTCTCAGGGCGTTACACATAGTTGGACTCCTCGGTGGTAGATGGGCAACATCGACGTGCTCAGGCCCCAGTCACCGTTACAAGGGTGAGCTGGTCTGGATGCGTCCGCTCCGCCACCCCCCCTTTCCACGGCCGTGTGCGGGTGGATGCAGCGTCGGTAATCTTCAAGGCGTGACACACTCCGCGGTTTGTCTGTTTGGGGTGTCCCCTTAGTCCAAAGATGATCCTTTTGGATGGTCTTAGGGGTGTCTGGATGTTGGGCGGCGGCCCTGGCGGCGGGAGGCATGGTGTTCGTGGGCAGAAATTACGTCTGAGGTGTGGGCGGGCAACCATGGCCTCGTGGGGGGCTTGGTTGCGGGTGGTTGGCGGAGCGAGGGCATGGCGGAGGGGTGCGGGTGCTATATTTCTTCAGTTGCCCAGTTCTTGTACTGGTTGATGGCTTCGGAGGCCGTGGACATCGTATATATCCTTCATGAAGGCACTATGGCGGTGCTCCCACCCCTCGCATGTGACTTCAGGTGAAAACTTGATCTACGGCTCGAACGGTGGCGGCTATCCATGGGCGTCCCCTTCTAGGAGGCACTGTCTTGGAGTCCCTGCTCTGTCATGAACTGTCTCACCCCTCCTCGTTTATTTGTGGAGGTCTCCGTCCTCTCCAAGCGGTTATCCTTCTGTCATCTTTAGTTAGCTTGTTAGGCGGTCACATGGGGGGACGATGCCCGACACCTTTGTATCTTGTCTTGGGTGTGTGTGTGTGTGTGTGTTGTGTGCGGTGGTGATGTGTGTTGTCGGATGGTTGTGATGATGGTTGTTTTATAATATAAAGCGGAGGAAACCCTTTTTCGTCAAAAAGGAGATGATGATACTTGTGAGACGCGAGTTTTAATTTTTTATAAATATAGAAAATATCTAGACAAATACTACGGTTGGTTTTCTGTAAAGATAACAGTTTTAGCCTATTTCTAAAACAAATAAAAAATATGATAGGTTCAGAACAATACAATTCATTGGTTTAACTTTTTCTTAGCAGAGTCCATTGATTAACTTTTCCTTTTCGAGTGAATGGTCGAACTCCATAACTGTCGTTGTTAAATTTATTTTTATGAGGCAAATATTATATGTACATTGCTTTGGATTGGATATTCAAGAAATGATAAAGAAACTCATAAAATCAAGAATTGCACCGCAATCTCCCAGATGCACCTTCTTCGTGGTAACAATTTTTGCAAGACGAAATTCTACCAAGGCTTCAACTAAGACAAGGCAAGACTGGAGCAGCCACACTTGAATAAATTTACCATCCAGAGAACCCCTTGAGCCACCCATAAAAAAGCATGGAAAACCTTGAGTAATAAACATACTTAGGGTGGAAATAATCCCTTACAAGTGTAGGCTATCAAATCAATGGATATTCACTATAGTGGCGATGAAAGATTCCAACTCGAAAAAATGAACCAATAAAATCAACAAGACACTAAAAAACTCAATAGACCCGAAGGATTGGTGATGTGATAACACACCACATGCATGGACAGGCTTTCGGCCCATCAAATCGACCTGATCCAAATGGCCTATTAGGCCTGTGTTATTCGAAGATTAGGCAGGAGAAACCGTGGGAGCTATGTCTCGCTTGTCGCGAGACGTAGCTACGGCTCGCCTATGATGCGTGGCTATTGGTTCGGACCAAGGCCCAATTCTTTTGCGAGAATCCGGAGATTTCCCAGAATCTGACCCCTACCCAGCTTCTCCCAGAATCTTTGAGCCCCATTTGTTTTACAATCCTATCTAGTTAGAGTCTAATTAGATAGGATTGTAAAACAAATGTGGCTCAAAGATTCTGGGAGAATCCCCAGATTCTGGCAAAAGAACTGGGCCCAACTCTGTAGCTACACCATGTTTTGTTTTTCTCAATGATTTTCTTATCGATTTTCACTGTTTTGATTTTTTTTATTTCCTTTTCTTTTTTATTTTCATCAATTTTATTTTTTCCTTTTTCTTCAGCATATGTCTACATTTGCCATACACATTGTACATATACATCAGGAACATTCTTTTTCATGTTTAAAATTTTCCAAATACAATATTACCATTATTTCAAATATATATTTTGATGTGTATTTTTTTCATACAATAATATACATCTAAAAAATTATACATGTTTAACTTTCTTAAAATACAAGGTTAACATTTTTGCAAATACATGTTTTCGAACATGAGTTTGAATACATGTTGAAATTTTTCAAACACAAATTGAAACTTTTTTTGAATGATACAAAACTTACTTTCTAAAATTATGCGAGCATATTTAAATTGTATAAACATTGTTTAAAGAAAAATGATGTCACACTGGCTACACCGGTGATTAGCCGCCGGTGGCCCAATCCACCATGGAGGGGCTCGGGTTTGATATTTCGCCAACCATTAAATAGGTGAATGGGGTCAACAAAGAGCCGGGACCAAGCTGCGTCTGTTGGTGGTCATGTGTCTGCAGAGGACGGCCGGAATCGTTGCTTTCGGCGAGGCTTGCAGCGACAGTGGCATGTGTTTGATGTAGGTGTTGCTGCGGGGCGTGGGGGAGCTAACTACTAGGCAAAATCCTACTAGTAGCGCGGGTTAAAAGCCTACCAGTAGCGCTGGGACCAGCACTACTGGTAGGGCGCTACAGCTATTGGATAATAGTGGCATTGGTTCAACCAGCGCTACTGCTAACCTACCTAGCAGTATCGTGGGTCAGACCAGCGTACTGCTACCCTACCTAGTAGTAGCGTTGGTACAACCAGCGCTCACTAGTAGGGAAATGCTTATATATAGGAGCTTAGTAGTAGCGCTGGTTATGAGTCCAGTGCTACTGCCACTTAGTAGTAGCAGTGGTTGGAAACAAGCGCTAAGGTACCAACGTAGCAGTAGAGATGCCCCCTGGAAGCGCTACTGCTAAGTGGTCCCATGGCCACCGGCAGGGGCTACACGTAGTAGTAGCGGCTGGCTGGAACCAGCGCCACTGCTAGAGATATAGCAGTAGCGCTGGGCCACCAGCCAGTGCTACGGCTAATGATACCTTATCCTCTCCCCCGCCGGCCTGATCGATCACTCTCCCTCCCACACTCTCATATCGATCGTAGCCCCCGCTGCCACCGCCCGTCGCCGCCGTCGCCCAGTATGTCTCCGTCCCTCCCTTCTCCTTCCGTCCCTCCCTTCTCCCTCCCTCCCTCCGACCCTGCCTCTCCCTCCATCCTCTGCCCTTCTCCCTCCCTGCTCCCTCCCTTCATCCCATGCCCTTCTCCCTCCCAGCCCTCTCCCTCTGACCCTCTCCCTCCCTCTGATCCCTCCTAAATTGCATAGATAGATGGATAGATAGATGAATGGATAGATAGATAGATAGATAGATAGATGGTTAGAACAATGGTTTTTTTTATATATTGCGTAGATAGAAAAACGGATGGATAGATGGATAGATGAATACATACATAGATGGATGGATAGATAGATGTTAGGGTTAGAACTAGGGGATTTTTAGTAAATGTATACACCACGTGACCTGAGAGTTTTCAAAAAAAAAGACTCGACGGACCGATAGTCAACCCGTGCTGAATAATAATGACCTAATTTAGTTTTTGTAGTACATATACTGAATTTTAGAAATTTAATCTTTGAATTATGAACATAGGAAATGTCGTCGGACGAAAGTCCCGTGGAGTGCTCTTGGTTCTGCGACATGCCTCACTTGGTAGAAGGTCGGCGCTTCAACATTAAGCTCGAGGAGGCCTTCGATTGTGAAATGGTATGCTACGACGCAAAGTGTTTTTTTCGTAATTAAGCTCGACTTCTACTACTTCAATGTGTAATTTTCGTCTTCTACAATTCGACTAGCCTATCCCATGCCATGCAAGACGCTATGTCTTGGAGAGGATGGGTTTTGAAGATCATGAGAGGATGAAACAAAGAAAACTCACCTAAGGACCCATCATGGTATGGATTTTGAGGTAAATCTATACAATTCTGAGAGCGTATCAATTTTTGTTGCCTGGATTGGGAAGCACTTTGCAAGATGTATGATTTTCAAGAGGGTATGCTTGTCACCATGGATCTTGGTGATCCTGACACCGAGGTAGACAATTTGGACATTTTGGTCCTTGTTGATACGGTTCCAATTCTACCGCTATGTGAGTTTCTCAAACATAGTTATTAAGTAATTTATATTGTTTACTTCAACATAGTTGACAGCTTATTTCCATTGATAGCTTATTTTCATTCTTCAAAGAATGTGCAAAAGATGGTAAACAGAACCTACTACACCGATGGCTCTGAGTTAACTTATCATGAGAAAAATCATCTGGTCGCATTTTGTACTGATCTTGAGAATTACAATGTCTATTATCAAACTCCTCCACATTATGGTCAATATGTGCCACTAGTGCATGTGTTGAACTATGCTAACATCCACAGAGATCTCATGGTAAGATTTTTTAGTATTATGACATTTGTGCATCTTTTACATAAATTCTTCTAAAACTGAACTACATTGCTAACTATGAAGTTATTACTATGTCTCTCAACAGATAATCCCGCAGGAGTGTGTGCCTCATCTGATGTTTCAGAAAGGTCGCCTTGATGTTTTGAATATACGGCCAGGAAATCCTACGAATCACTCCTGTTCATACCGGATTTCTAAAGGCAATGAAGACATGACAATCAAATATTGGAAAAATGTATGGTCACTCGTAAGGAGGTACTTGGAAGCAACATTAAGCAAAGTGCAAGAATTGGAGACAGGATAATCTCCATTCTCCATAATGGAGAGTCACGGCTCTCTTGTTTTATGCTATTTTACCTAAGAGAAGGTAGTAGGTTCTAGCACTCATGATAATGTGTGATCATGTGCTAATAACAACTAAGTAGGATTGGTTAGATGACTATGATGATGATGTGGTATCAAGTAGAAGTTGTATGATCGATGATGATGAGTAGGACTTGTTATTATGATACCAATGATGAGTTATTTATTATTATGATCGATGATGCATGATGCTAAGTTGTTATATGAGCGTGATGAGTTATTATATGTATCAGTAGGTGAAATGAACATGGAATAAATTCAAGTGGATGCAGGATGTGGTGCACATCGAAAGTACTAGTAATCCAAACTAGATCAAGTTTGGATTAGTAGTACTTTCGTCATGCACCACATGTTGCCTCCACTTGAATCTACTCCACGTTCATTTCACCCAGTGTTATATATAATAACTAATCATGGTCATAAAATCATATGATGAAAGTACTGTATATAAAACCACAACGAAAGTAAGCTGTATTTTAAAAAATATAGGAAAAGTTAGTAGCAACGCTTTTTAGAAGAAATGCTACTGCTACTTTCTATTATCTATAGAGCTTTACCAAATAAAGTGCTACTGCTAACTTGGTATAGCAGTAGCGCTGGCATTCCAGCCTACTGCTAACAGTTAGGTGTAGCGCCTTAGTGGTAGCGGTTGTACAAGCGCTACTCCTAGCTACAAAACAAGCGCTACTACTACGGTTTTCCCTAGTAGTGGCTACTACTACAATTTTTTGGGTTTTATTTTCTTCTGCCCATTTGCACTGTATTTGTACAGGTTTTATAAAGTAGTCTCTGAAGGAAATATGCCCTAGAGGCAATAATAAAGTTGTTATTTTATATTTCCTTATATCATGATAAATTTCTATTATTCATGCTAGAATTGTATTAACCGAAAACTTGATACATGTGTGGACACATAGACAAAACACCATGTCCCTAGTATGCCTCTACTTGACTAGCTCGTTGACCAAAGATGGTCAAGTTTCCTAGCCATGGACATGTGTTGTCATTTGATGAATGGGATCACATCATTAGGAGAATGATGTGATGGACAAGACCCATCCGTTAGCATCACATAAACGATCGTTAAGTTTTATTGCTACTACTTTCTCCATGTCAAATACATATTCCTCTGACTATGAGATTATGCAACTCCCGGACACCGGAGGAATACCTTGTGTGCTATCAAATGTCACAACGTAACTGGGTGATTATAAAGATGCTCTACGGGTATCTCCAAAGGTGTTTGTTGGGTTGGCATAGATCGAGATTAGGATTTGTCACTTCGAGTATCAGAGAGGTATCTCTGGGCCCTCTCGGTAATGCACATCATATGAAGCCTTGCAAGCAATGTGACTAATGAGTTAGTTGCAGGATGATGCATTACGAAATGAGTAAAGAGACTTGCCGATAACGAGATTGAACTAGGTATGAAGATACCGACGATCAAAACTCCGGCAAGTAACATATCGATGACAAAGGGAATAACGTATGTTGTCATTGCGATTCGACCGATAAAGATCTTCGTAGAATATGTGGGAACCAATATGAGCATCCAGGTTCTACTATTGGTTACTGATCGGAGAGGTGTCTCGGTCATGTCTACATAGTTCTCAAACCCGTAGGGTCCACACGCTTAACGTTCGATGACGATTTGTATTATATGAGTTATGTGTTTTGGTGACCAAAGGTTGTTCGGAGTCCCGGATGATATCACAGACATGACGAGGAGTCTTGAAATGGTCGAGAGGTAAAGATTCATATATAGGACAATGATATTCGGACACCAGAAGTGTTCTGGGGGTACCATGTACATATTGGGTCACCGGAAAGGGTTCCGGGCACTCCTCGGCAAAGATATGGGCCTATTGGGCCAAGAGGGGAAATGTAGCAGCGGGCTTGGGCTGTTGCGCTCCACTTGTTGGCCGAATAGGGGGGAAGGGAAAAGGGGAAGAGAGAAGGAAGGAGAGGCAATTCGGCCTCCCCCTTCCTTTCCTCCTCTCTTCCCCTTCCTTCCCTCTCCGAAAAATGTGGTAAGGGGGGGCCGAATTGGACTAGGCCCCCAAGTAGGATTCCTCCTACTTGGGGCGCCCTAGGGTTGTTCCCCTCCCCCTCCCACCTATATATACGTGGGGAGGGGGCACCTAGAACACATATCAAACATTGTTTGCCATGTGCGGCGCCCCCCTCCACAGTTTATTCCTCAGGTCATATTCTCGCGGTGCTTAGGTGAAGCCCTGCATGGATAACATCACCATCACCGTCACCATGCCGTCGTGCCGACGGAACTCATCTACTCCTTGGACCCTCTACTGGATCAAGAGCTTGAGGGACATTGATACGTCCATTTTGCTTCATGCTTTTATATTGATATTTATTGCATTATGGGCTGTTACTACACATTATGTCACAATCCTTATGCCTTTTATCTCTTATTTTACAAGGTTTACATGAAGACGGAGAATGTCGGCAGCTAGAATTGTTGGCTGGAAAAGGAGAAAATATATTAGAGACCTATTCTGCACAACTCCAAAAGTCCTGAAACTCCACGAAAGTCAGTTTTGGAATATATTAAAAATATTGGGCGAAGAAAGCACCAGAGGGGGGCCACCCACTATCCACGAGGGTGGAGGGCGCACCCTGCCCCCTAGACACACCCCCTGCCTCGTGGGCTACCTGGTAGCCCCCCGGTGCCCATCTTATGGTATATGGTGTCTTTTGCCTTGGAAAAAAAATCATAAGGAAGCTTTCGGGACGAAGCACCGCCGTCTCGAGGCAGAACCTTGGCGGAACCAATCTAGGGCTCCAGCAGAGCTATTCTGCCGGGGAAACATCCCTCCAGGGGGAAATCGTCGCCATTGTCATTACCATCGATCCTCTCATCGAGAGGGGGTCAATCTCCATCAACATCTTCACCAGCACCATCTCCTCTCAAACCCTAGTCCATCTCTTGTATCCGATATTTGTCTCAAAACCTTAGATTGGCACATGTGGTTGCTAGTAGTGTTGATTACTCCTTGTAGTTGATCCTAGTTGGTTTATTCGGTGGAAGATGATATGTTCAAATCCTTTATGCATATTAATACCTCTCTGATTAGGAACATGAATATGATTTGTGAGTAATTACATTTGTTCCTGAGGACATGGGAGAAGTATTGTTATAAGTAGTCATGTGAATTTGGTATACGTTCGATATTTTGATGAGATGTATGTTGTCTCTCCTCTAGTGGTGTTATGTGAACGTCAACTACATGACACTTCACCATTGTTTAGGCCTAGGGGAAGGCATTGGGAAGTAATAAGTAGATGATGGGTTGCTAGCATGATAGAAGCTTAAAAACTAGTTTATGCGTTGCTTCGTAAGGGGCTGGTTTGGATCCATATGTTTCATGGTATGGTTAGGTTTACCTTAATTCTTCTTCCGTAGTTGCGGATGCTTGCGAGAGAGGTTAATCATAAGTGGGATGCTTGTCCAAGGAAGGGAAGTACCGAAGCACCGGTCCACCCACATATCAAATTATCAAAGTACCGAACGCGAATCATATGAGCATGATGAAAACTAGCTTGACGATAACTCCCATGTGTCCTCGGGAGCGCTTTGCTTTATATAAGAGTTTGTCCAGGCTTGTCCTTTGCTAACAAAAGGATTGGGCCACCTTGCTGCACCTTAGTTACTTTTATTGCTTGTTACCCATTACGAACTACCTTATCACAAAACTATCTGTTACTGATAATTTCAGTGCTTGCAGAGAATACCTTACTGAAAACTGCTTGTCATTTCCTTCTGCTCCTCGTTGGGTTCGACACTCTTACTTATCGATAGGACTATGATAGATCCCCTATACTTGTGGGCCATCAAGACTCTTTTCTGGCGCCGTTGCCGGGGAGTGAAGTGCCTTTGGTAGGTGGAATTTGGTAAGGAAAAATTTATGTAGTGTGCTGAAATTTACTGTCACTTGTTACTATGGAAAATATTCCTTTGAGGGGCTTGTTCGGGGTATCTTCACCCCAGCCAGTAGAGCAAAGAGTTGCTCCTCAACCTACTGAACCTACTGAAAATGTTTACTTTTAAATTCCTCCCGGTATGATAGAGAAACTGCTAGCTAATCCTTTTATAGGAGATGGAACATTACATCCCGATATGCACCTGATCTATGTGGATGAAGTTTGTGGATTATTTAAGCTTGTAGGTATGCCTGAGGATGTTATCAAGAAGAAGTTCTTCCCGTTATCTTTGAAGGGAAAGGCATTGACATGGTTTAGGCTATGTGATGATATTGGATCATGGAACTACAACCGATTGAAATTGGAATTTCATCAGAAGTTTTATCCTATGCATCTGGTTCATCGTGGTCGTAATTATATTTATAATTTTTGGCCTCGCGAAGGAGAAAGTATCGCTCAAGCTTGGGGGACACTTAAGTCAATGATGTATTGATGCCCCAATCATGAGCTCTGAAGAAAAACGATTATTCAAAATTTCATGCTCGACTTTCTCTCAAGAATCGCTCCATGCTTGATACTTCTTGCACTAGTTCTTTTATGATGAAGACTATTGAATTCAGATGGGAATTATTGAAAATAACTAAATGCAACTCTGAATATTGGGAACTCGAGAAGGTAAGGAGTCAGGTATAACACCTAAGTTTGATTGTGTTAAATCTTTTATGGATACTGATGTTTTTCGTGAATTTAGCACTAAATATGGACTTGACTCTGAGATAGTAGCTTATTTCTGTGAATCATTTGCTACTCATGTTGATCTCCCTAAGGAGAAGTGGTTTAAATATCATCCTCCCATTGAAGTAAAAGTAGTAGAACCTATTAAAGTTGAAGAAAAGACTATCACTTATAATGTTGATCCTATTGTTCCTACCGCTTATATTGAGAAACCACCTTTCCCCGTTAGAATAAAGGATCATGCTAAAGCTTCAACTATGGTTCGTAAGAGTAAAACTAGAACACCTACACCCCCTGAGAAAATTAAAGTTGAACCTAGTATTGATATGGTTAAAGATATCTTGGTCGATAATATTGATGGGCATGTTATTTACTTTTGTGATGAAGCTGCTAGAATTGCTAGACCCGATACTAAACATAAACATAGACCTGTTGTTAGCATGCCTGTTGTTTCTGTTAAAATAGGATATCATTGTTAGCATGGCTTATGTGATATGGGTGCTATTGCGAGTGCAATACCTCATTCCTTATACAAAGAAGTTATGCATGATATCGCATCCGCTGAAATAGAAGGTATTGATATTACTATTAAACTTGCCAATAGAGATACTATTTCACCAGTTGGGATTGTTAGAGATGTTGAAGTCTTGTGTGGGAAAATGAAATATCCTACTGATTTTCTTGTTCTTGGTTCCCCACAAGATGACTTTTGTCCCATTATATTTGGTAGACCCTTCTTGAATACTGTTAATGCTAAGATAGACTATGAAAAGGATATTGTTATTGTTGGTTTAGGGGATATGTCTCATAATTTTAATTTTGCTAAATTCCGTAGAGTACCCCATGAGAAAGAATTGCCTAGTAAAGATGAAATAATCGGTCTTGCTTCTATTACCGTGCCTCCTAATGATCCTTTAGAACAATATTTGCTAGACCATGAAAATGATATGTTTATGAATGAAAGAAGGGAAATAGATGAAGTATTCATTAAATAGGGACCTATATTGAAACACAACTTGCCTATTGAAATCCTAGGGGATCCTCCTCCAACCAAGGGTGATCCCGTGTTCGAGCTTAATCCTTTGTCAAATACTCTTAAATATGCTTATCTTGATGAAAAGAAGATATATCCTTTTATTATTAGTGCTAACCTTTTAGAGCAGGAAGAAGAGAATTTATTGAAAACTCCGAAGAAGAACCGTGCTGCTATTGGATATACTCTTGATGATCTTAAGGGCATTAGTCCCACTCTATGCCAACACAAAATAAAACTGGAGAAAGATGCTAAACCAGTTGTTGATCACAAACGACGGTTAAATCCTACGATGAAAGAAGTGGTAAGAAATGAAATACTAAAACTTCTGGAGGCAGTTATAATTTATCCTGTTGCTGATAGTCAGTGCGTAAGTCCTGTCCATTGTTTTCCTAAGAAGGGAGGTATTACTGTTGTTCCTAATGACAATGATGAATTGATCCCACAAAGAATTGTTACATGTTATAGAATGGTAATTGATTTCCGCAAATTAAATAAAGCCACTGGAAAAGATCATTACCCTGTACCTTTTATTGATCAAATGCTAGAAAGATTATCCAAACATACACATTTTTGCTTTCTAGATGGTAATTCTGGTTTCTCTCAAATACCTGTGTAAAAAGAGGATTAGGATAAGACCACTTTTACTTGCCCTTTCGGTACCTTTGCTTATAGACGTATGCTTTTTGGTTTATGTAATGCACCTGCTACCTTTCAAAGATGTATGACTGCTATATTCTCCGACTTTTGTGAAAAGATTGTTTTTTTTGAGAAGTTATACAGTGGGAGAGGCTCCCACTGTGTTTGTATTACTCAAAAAGTAAGGTACAATGTACAAACCATATTTACAAGCAGCTCAACCTCCACCTTGAGAGGGAGTGTGATCTAACAGAAGCCTGGACTCACTAGTGGGGTTGGAGGTTGTTTACAAAGGAGAGAATAAAGTCTCTCAAATCAGGTTTGGTTTTGTATTGAAGTAGGGTGAAGTATTTTTTGAACCTATCTAGCCAGTTATGATATGTTGGAGGGATGCCTCTAAAGAGCTTGTTATTCCTTTCTTTCCATATGCTCCAAGCTGCTTGCAAGAAGATTTCCATGAACATGGGCTTACTCCAATCATTATAGGCTTTACTTATCCATTGCAGTCTGGATCCAGTTTCTTCCCATGACATCCCAATTTTGGACCAGCAGTATTTGCTGAAGGGGCATTGAAAGATCATGTGCTCTACATCCTCTTCAATTTGTTGGTTACACAAGAGGCAGCTGAGGTCATCTCTGATGTTATAATGTCTTCTCTTGAGCATATTGCGGGTATTTAGTCGGTCAGAGAGGAGTAACCATCCAAACATCTTGATTTTTAGCGTGACTTTGGACTTCCAAAGCCAATGATAGGATTGGTGGGCCTTCACATCCCGAAAGTAGAACTTGTAGTATCTATTTGCTTTGAATCCTTCGAGCCCTAGCAATATTCCCATGAGTCATGCGTGTATGGATTTTCCTGATTACCAACATGCAACACTTTTTGTTGCAGGTCACGGACTTCATCGTGTGCTTGTACCGAAAGGGGAAGGTGAAATGTTTCATGGATGGAAGTGGATCCCAGGAAATCCTTGACAGAGATGTCCTCGTTCAGTGCAAAAGAGAAGGTTCTAGGGTGTGATTCTTCCAGCACAGATTCCAACCAAAGACCTTTACACATAAGGACCGTGTCCCCAACGTTTACACTTGCCTTGGATATACCTCTATATACTGGTGTAAGTTTCAACACGTCTTTCCACCAGAACGATCCACATGGATCCGACGTGTGTGGGATCTTGTGTGTGTAGTATGATGTCCATATCAGCTCTACCCAAGGCAGGTCGTGATGGTTGTAAAATTTGTGTAGATATTTGAGGAGGAGGGCATCGCTATGGATACGAAGATTGATGATACCAAGGCCACCACTTTCTTTTGGTCGGCAAACCATGTCCCAAGCCGCAAGTGAATTGCATTTATTTCCTTGCTCCATTTTTTTGTCCAAAGGCATTTCCTTCTGAGTTTATCAAGCATCTCTAGAATCTTTGGAGGGAATTTCAGGGTGCAGAGAGAAAATATCGTGAGTGAAGTGATCATTGTGTTGAGGAGCGATAACTTTGCACCATATGACATTAGAGTAAGAGTGCTGGTCATTCTTCTTTCCATCGAGTAGACTAGGGGCATCAGATCCTGGATTGAGGGCTTGGTTATTCCAAGAGGCAATCCCAAGTAAGTGAAAGGCATAGATCCTACCGTACAACCAAAGATAGAGGCGATGGCGTTGTAGCAGTCAGGTTCACAGTTGATCGGTATTAGTGTGGACTTGTGAAAATTTATCTTTAAACCAATTGAAGCAGCATAGTCAGAAAGAATGCCCTTGATTGTCATAGCTTGCTCAACAGAGGCTGGAAGTAGTATAATCGTGTCGTCAGCATATTGGATCACCGGATAATCATTCTGGTTTGGTCTTTGGAAGGGGAGCTGAATTTGTCCTTGTCGGAATGCGTCATTAATAGCAGCCTGAAGAAGGTCAGCAGCCAGGAAGAAGATGAGTGGTGAAAGGGGGTCACCTTGACGAACCCCACACTTGCAAAGAAATTGTCGGCCTGGAACACTATTGAGGAGGACTAAAGATTTTCCCGATGAGAAGATGCATTTGATCCAATCCAGCCATTTGGCGTCTCCATAATTTTAATCATTGCATCATGTTCGATCGTGTCGAAAGCTTTGGCAAAATCTAGTTTGAGCAAGACAATTTTTTGTTTTGAAGTTTGGCACTGGTGTATGTACTCGAATGCCCAAGCCAAGAAATCTTGTATGGATCTGCCTTTGATGAATCCGTACTGATTGCGATGAACGATTTTAAGAATGAGCTTTTGTAGTCGGTTTGCAAGTAGCTTCGTAATGACCTTAAGGCAACAGTTTCAGTAAAGTGATTGGCCGAAAATTAGACACAGACTCTGGAGAACGAACCTTGGGTATGAGTGTAATAAAGCCATCATTAATTCTTTCAAGGTTGAGACCACCTTCGTAAAATTGATTGCATAGGTCATAAAAGTCTTGTTTAATCAGATGCCAGCATTTTTTCCAGAAAAATACCTGTGAAGCCGTTCGGGCCAGGTGCTCGGTCAGCCGGCATTTCTTTGATAACAACATCAATTTCATCCGTGGTGAACGAACCACTGACTTTTGTGAAAAGATTGTTGAGGTTTTCATGGATGATTTCTCCGTGTATGGAACTTCTTTTGATGATTGCATGAGTGCTACCTCTTGAGCATGCGTTGGTTTTTCCCTTGAAGAGGAAAGGGTGATGCAGTAAAGTAGCGTAAGTATTTCTCTTAGTTTTTGAGAACCAAGGTATCAATCCAGTAGGAGGCTCCTCACAAGTCCCTCACACCTACACAAACAAACAAGAACCTCGTAACCAACGCGATAAAGGGGTTGTCAATCCCTTCACGGCCACTTGCGAAAGTGAGAGCTGATAGAGATAATATGATAAGATAAATATTTTTGGTATTTTTATGATATAGATTGAAAGTAAAGATTGTAAAATAAAGTAGATTGGAATTTATATGATAGAGAATAGACCCGAGGGCCATAGGTTTCACTAGTGGCTTTTCTCAAGATAGTATAATTATTACGGTGGGTGAACAAATTACTGTCGAGCAATTGATAGAAAAGTGCATAGTTATGAGAATATCTAGGCATGATCATGTATATAGGCATCACGTCCGGAACAAGTAGACCGACTTCTGCCTGCATCTACTACTATTACTCCACACATCGACTGCTATCCAACATGCATCTAGAATATTAATTTCATAAGAACAGAGTAACGCATTAAGCAAGATGACATGATGTAGAGGGATAAACTCAAGCAATATGATATAAACCCCATCTTTTTATCCTTGATGACAACAATACAATACGTGCCTTGCTGCCCCTGCTGTCACTGGGAAAGGACACCACAAGATTGAACCCAAAGCTAAGCACTTCTCCCATTACAAGAAAGATCAATCTAGTAGGCCAAACCAAACGGATAATTCGAAGAGACTTGCAAAGATAACCAATCATACATAAAAGAATTCAGAGGATATTCAAATATTTCTTAGAAATAAACTTGGTCATAAACCCACAATTCATCGGATCTCGACAAACACACCACAAAAAGAGTTACATCGAATAGATCTCCAAGAAGATCGAGGAGAACTTTGTATTGAGATTTAAAGAGAGAGAAGAAGCCATCTAGCTAATAACTATGGACCCGAAGGTCTGTGGTAAACTACTCACAACTCATCGGAGAGGCCTTGGTGATGATGTAGAGGCCCTCCGTGATCGATTCCCTCTCCGGTGGAGCGCCGGAAAAGGCTCCAAGATGGGATCTCACGGGTACTGAAGGTTGCGGCGGTGGAAATTGTGTTTCGTGATGCTGCTGGATGGTTTCGGGGTACATAGATATATATAGGCGAAGGAGGTAGGTCAGGGGAGCCACGAGGGGCCCATGAGGCAAGGGGGCGCCCCCCACCTATGGTGCGCCCTCCTCCCTCGTGGCCACCTCAGCTGCTTCTTGACGTCCACTCCAAGTCTCCTGGATTGCGTTTGTTCCAAAAAGATCGCTCCCGGAGGTTTCATTCCATTTGAACTCCATTGATCTATTGATCTACTGTAAAAATTTGTCTATTGATCTACTGTAAAAATAATCAACTCAAAATCACGTTTCTGTGATTTATTAGATTTTTTCTCGTGAGCGCAAAAATTTCTGTTTTTCAGCAAGATCAAATTAACTTTCACCCAAGATGATCCTATAGGTTCTACTTGGCACAAACACTAATTAAAACATAAAACCACATATAAACAGAGGCTATATGAATTATTTATTACTAAACAGGAACAAAAAGCAAGGAACAAAAATAAAATTGGGTTGCCTCCCAACAAGCGCTATTCTTTAAAGCCTTTTTAGCTAGGCAATGAGATTGCAATGATGCTCACATGAAAGACAAGAATTGAATCATAAAGAGAGCATCATAAAACATGTGACAAACACACTTAGGTCTAACATACTTCCTATGCATAGGTTTTTTATAAGCAAACAGATTATCAAGGCAAGCAAAAACTAGCATATGCAAGGAGGAAGACGATAGCAATCTCAACATGAAGAGAGGTAATTTAGTAACATGAAAATTTCTACAACCATATTTTCCTCTCTCATAATAATTACATGTGGGATCATAAGAAAATTCAACAAAATAGCTATCACATAAAATACTTTCAAAACGATCCACATGCAAGCAAAGTTGACACTCTTCCAAAATAGTGGGATTAACATTAACTAAAGTCATGACCTCTCCAAACTCACTTTTATCAAAACTTTCATAAGATTGAACATTCTCCAAATACGTGGGATCTAAAGTTGACACTCTTCCAAACCCACTTTCAATATTATTGCAAACATTATTATCAATCTCATATTCATCAAGGGGCTCAAATAAATTTTCAAGATCATAAGAAAAATCACCCCAATCATGATCATTGCAACAAGTAGTAGACAAAGAAAAACTAGCATCCCCAAGCTTATAGGGTGTTGCATATTATTAGCACAATTGACATCAAGAGAATTTATAATAACATCATTGCAATCATGCTTTTCATCGAAGGAACTATCAAGTATGGGTGCAATAGCAACGATCTCATGTTTAACATAAGGAACTATAGCAAATTCGTCTTCATAAATATTGGCATCATGGCCACAAGAATAGCAAGCATCATGTTCATCAAGGGATATTTCAATCAAATCAACGGAATCATAATTATCTATAGATTCAGGCATATCATTATTTTCTTCCAAAGGAATGGTCATTCTCTCAATAAATTCCTTAACATAGGCATTATGAGCACAATTTTCATAGCAATATTTAAGTATCTCTGAATTTTCAAATTTGTAGAGAGTAATATCATACTTTTCAATCAAAGAAGCAACTTCATGAGCACCCTTAAAAACGACGAATTATTAAGTTTGTTCGATATCATAGTAACTATAAACACCCTTTGCACAAGAAGATAATATTTCACTATCATTAAACTCACATAGGTAGGGAAGGTGTTTTTAGGGTTCTTAGAGCAACAAGTAAAATCATAAATTTCACAAAGATTCCAAGCATAGAAAAGCAAACTATTTATGTGATACCATAAGAGCTTCCCCTTTTTACACAAACTATGACGCACAAAATAAGCATGCTCATTTAAAGATTTCCCATCAACTAGGCTAGTTGGGGTTTCAGCATGAGCGCATAAGGATCGAACATGATCCTAGAACACTTTAAGTGGATCCATATCAATAGATTTTTAGCAAGCAAAGATGCAAGCACATAGAAGGCACATGGAGATACAAGCAAACATAAGATCGAATGGAAGAAGGGCAAATAAAACGGCAAGAGTGAAGTGCGGGAGAGGAAAACGAGAGGCAAATGGCAAATAATGTAATGGGAGGGATAAGGGTTTGTGATGGGTACTTGGTATGTCTTGACTTGAGCGAAGACCTCCCCGGCAACGGTGCCAGAAATCCTTCTTGCTACCTCTTGAGCATGCGTTGATTTTCCCCTTGAAGGGGAAAGGGTGATGCAGCCAAGTAGTGTAAGTATTTCCCTCGGTTTTTGAGAACCAAGGTATCAATCCAGTAGGAGGCTCCTCACAAGTCCCTCGCACCTACACAAACAAACAAGAACCTCGCAACCAACGCGATAAAGGGGTTTTCAATCCCTTCATGGCCACTTGCAAAAGTGAGATCTGATAGAAATAATATGATAAGATAAATATTTTTGGTATTTTTATGATATAGATTGAAAAGTAAAGATTGCAAAATAAAGTAGATTGGAAACTTATATGATAAAGAATAGACCCGGGGGCCATATGTTTCACTAGTGGATTCTCTCAAGATAGCATAATTATTACGGTGGGTGAACAAATTACTGTCGAGCAATTGATAGAAAAGTGCATAGTTATGAGAATATCTAGGCATGATCATGTATTTAGGCATCACATCGGCGACAAGTAGACCAACTCCTGCCTGCATCTACTACTATTACTCCACACATCGACCGCTATCCAGCATGCATCTAGAGTATTAAGTTCATAAGAACAGAGTAACACATTAAGCAAGATGACATGATGTAGAGGGATAAACTCAAGCAATATGATGTAAAGCCCATCTTTTTATCCTCGATGGCAACAATACAATATGTGCCTTGCTGCCCCTACTATCACTAGGAAAGGACACTGCAAGATTGAACCCAAAGCTAAGCACTTCTCCCATTGCAAGAAAGATTAATCTAGTAGGCCAAACCAAACTGATAATTCGAAGAGACTTGCAAAGATAACCAATCATACATAAAAGAGTTCAGAGGAGATTCAAATATTTTTCATAGATAAACTTGATCATAAACCCACAATTCATCGGATTCGACAAACACACCGCAAAAAGAATTACATTGAATAGATCTCCAAGAAGATCGAGGAGAACTTTGTATTGAGATTCAAAGGGAGAGAAGAAGCCATCTAGCTAATAACTATGGACCCAAAGGTCTATGGTAAACTACTCACAACTCATCATAGAAGCCTTGGTGATGATGTAGAGGCCCTCCGTGATCGGTTCCCCCTCTGGCGGAGCGTCGGAAAAGGCTCCAAGATGGGATCTCACGGGTACAGAAGGTTGCGGTGGTGGAAATTGTGTTTCGTGGTGCTGCTGGATGGTTTCAGTGTACGTAGATATACATAGGCGAAGGAGGTAGGTCAGGGGAGCCACGAGGGGACCACGAGGCAGGGGGCGCCTGAGGGAGTCCTGGATTAGGGGGTATTCAGACAGCCGGACTATATACTTTGGTCGAACTGTTGGACTATGAGTATACAAGATTGAAGACTTCGTCCCGTGTCCGGATGAGACTCTCCTTTGCGTGGAAGGCAAGCTTGGCAATTCGGATATGTAGATCTCCTTCTCTGTAACCGACTCTGTGTAACCCTAGCCCCCTCCGGTGTCTATATAAACTGGAGGGTTTAGTCCGCAGGACAAGAAAAATCATAATCGTAGGCTAGCTTCTAGGGTTTAGCCTCTACAATCTCGTGGTTGATCAACTCTTGTAATACTCATATCATCAAGATCAATCAAGCAGGAAGTAGGGTATTACCTCCATCGAGAGCGCCCGAACCTGGGTAAACATCGTGTCCCCAGCCTCCTATTACCATTAGTCTTAGACGCACAGTTCGGGACCCCCTACCTGAGATGCGCCGGTTTTGACACTGACATTGGTGATTTCATTGAGAGTTCCACTATGTCGTTGCTACAAGGTTTGATGGCTCCTTCAATCATCAGCAATGATGCGATCCAGGGTGAGACTTTTCTTCCCGAACAGATCTTCGTATTCGGTGGCTTCGCACTGCGGGCCAACTCGCTTGGCCATCTGGAGCAGATCGACAGCTACGCCCCTAGCCATCAGGTCAGGTTCGGAAACTTGAACTACACGGCCGACATCCACGGGGACTTGATCTTCAACGGATTCGGGCCTACGTCAGTAGCGCCGAACAGCCACGACGAGCATGACTTAGATCTGCCCTCGGACGGTGTTCGGACTATCGCACCTACAGCTGCCCCGACCCTTAATCTAGAGAAGATTGTGCCATCCAAAGGTGGCTGGATGGACCCCACCACAGAGGCCGCACACTCATCGGCGATGGAGCCGAACACAGACTCCGCCTCCAAAGAAATTTGTGTCACCGGACCCTCGGACTCGTCTTCGGTCTTAGGTTCCAAACCGCGCGTGTCTGTGCCTACCGAATCTGATTGGGCACCGATCATGGAGTTCACCTCCGCTGATATCTTTCAACAGTCACCCTTTGGTGACGTGCTAAATTCATTGAGCTCTCTCTCTTTATCAAGTGACTCTTGGTCGAACTATGTCTGGCTCAAGTGGGATGCGGACGATGAAGAAATTCGCTACCCACCCACCACCCACTTAATAGCCACTGTCGATGACTTAACCGACACGCTGGACACCGACTCCGAAGACATCGACGGTATGGACGTCGATGCTGGAGATGATCGGGAACCACCGCCCACAGGGCGCTGGACAGCCACCTCATCATATGATATATACATGGTGGACACACCCAAGGAGAACAACGGCGACAAAAAGGATACAACGGAGGATAATCCCCCCGGGAAGAAACCAAAGCGACAGCGCAGGCGCCGCTCTAAGTCCAGCCACAGTAAAAATAGCAATAACAGTGCAAGAAAAATTGACACCCCGGTCGACTCCAAAGGAAACAACGACCCCATGGACCCAGCGATGGAGAAGGATAAGCCAGGGCACACCGAACATAGCCCGGCGTAGATGCCCGATCACGGCGACCCCGAGGGTAAAACTCATCAACCTGCCTCCGGAGAGGAGGACAGTCCGGACGATGACGCATTCATCATCCCGGAAAAATATTTGGAACAAGAGAATCTCCACAGAAGGCTTATGGCCACCACGAGGAGCCTGAATAAGCAGAAGCAAAGGCTTCAAGCCGCGCAGGATACGCCAACCGCAGATGGAACAAAGTGCTTGACACTTAAGAAAAATATGGCGATGATCGCCACACAAAGAGCTACCCAAAGCGCAAGCTGCTTCCCGAATTCGACGACAAGGCCATACAGCCCATTCTGCCGAAGAATAATACGGCCGATCAGCCGGACCGACCACCTCGTCACCGCGACAGAGCGACTACTGATGCCGCACACAAGGTAGCACACGATTTACGTGAGCTACTGGACAAAAAGGCTGGTGCGACCAGGTCCATCTATGGATCTAGAGGACGTGCTCCGGCGCAAGATCATAGCCACCAAAATGATCACATTGATCGAATACCAGTTCGGAATCAACCCCGAACACAACAACCATCGACAGCATGCCACGACGCATCCAATTACAGGGGTGCTGCACACCCCCTGTGCTTCACCGATGAAGTAGTGGATCATGAATTTCCACAGGGATTCAAACCCGTGAATATAGAGGCATATGGCGGAATGACAGACCCTGGGGTCTGGATTGAGGACTTTATCCTTCATATCCACATGGCTCGCGGAGATGATCTCCACACCATTAAATATCTGCCCCTCAAGTTGAAAGGACCATCTCGACATTGGTTGAAAAGCCTCCCCGAAAACTCAATTGAAAGTTGGGAGGAACTTGAGGATGCTTTCAGGGCCAATTTTCAAGGGACCTATGTCCGACCTCCGGATGCAGATGATCTAAGTCACATAATACGAACAACCCGGAGAGTCAGCCCGTAAGCTTTGGAACAGATTTCTCACTAACACTACTAGGAAAAGGGCTATAGATGGAATGTCCACTAATGGCGCACCAGACATGCGGTGCGCCACTACTATATAGCACTGGCGCACCATATGCTGGTGTGCCATTAGTGTGAAAGACACTAATGGCGCACCAGACACATGGTGCGCCACTAGTAACAATTTTTTTTCCAAACATACTAATGGCGCAGCAGGGCACAGTGCGCCATTACTACTCTAACTAGTAATGGCGCACCAGCCGCATAGTGTGCCACTACTATATTTTTATGCTGTTTTTTTGGCAAAACTACTAATGGCGCACCGGGGAATAGTGCACCATTACTAGTTTAAACTAGTAATGGCGCACTGTGCCCCGGTGCGCCATTAGTATATATAATTTTTTTTGCAAAACTACTAATGGCGCACCACCAGCAGGTGCGCCATTAGTAACTAGGGTTACTAATGGCGCATTTGTAGGTGGTGTGCCATTAGTAACCTGGGACCAGTTAGATATTTTGGACGGCCACACCTAGCCACTCACTTTCCCCACTTCATTCTCTCCACCTCCTCCTCCAAGCTTGTCTCGTCTGCCTCCTCCTCCTCACCTCATTTGCACCATAGATTCATCCAAATTAAGTGGTTAAATTACCTTTTTTGATAGGTAAGTAAGGGGGAAGCTATCTTTATGTTGTTCTCCCTCCAACAATGTGCACATGCACTTTTTATGGCCTAGCTAAAGCCATTCAATGTCAAATTCATGGCACCCCCGAAAAACTCGCAAACCACACCCACAGAGAATGTTGGGTCTTCAAGAAGGCCGGCAAGCTAAACGCCGAACACAAAGGAAGGGAGACACCAAGTGAGGACGAGGATGAGCCTCGCCAGCCGAACACTGGGGACAGAAAGAATTCCCACCAGAAGTCAAAGCAGTGAATATGATCTATGCAACTCATGTACCGAAGAGAAGGCGCAAACAAGCACTCAGAGACGTATATGCTGTAGAGCCCATCGCCCCCAAATTCAACCCTTGGTTGGCCTGTTCAATCACTTTTGATCGCAGGGATCATCCGACTAATATCCGGAACGGAGGATCGGCCGCCTTGGTGCTCGACCCAATAATTGATGGATACCATCTCATTCGAGTCCTTATGGACGGCAGTAGTAGTCTTAATCTGATATATCAGGACACTGTCCGCAAGATGGGGATAGACCCGTCAAGAATCAGCCAAAGTAACACTACCTTTCAAGGAGTAATACCAGGCGTTGAGGCCCGCTGCACGGGCTCCCTCGTATTAGAGGTAATATTGGGTTCTCCCAACAACTTCAGAAGCGAAGAATTAATCTTCGACATCGCTCCATTCCGAAGCGGCTATCACGCACTACTCGGAAGAGCGGCCTTTGCTCGCTTCAACGCAGTACGGCACTATGCCTACCTTAAACTCAAGATGCGCGGTCCATGTGGCATCATCATAGTTAGCGGAAACATAGAGCGTTTCTTACGTGCGGAAGAATATGTGGCGGCTCTAGCAGCCGAACACTAAGCGGCCTCTCCAGCCAGAATACATGATTGGTTGTCAAGATCACAGACATGGTTAGACGAGTCCGGTGCACCGCCGGTGGTAATAGCCCAGATAAACCTGAGCTGGGGTCTATAGATATACCCCCATAGGCGGTGCTAGGGGCTGCAAACATGTAATAAAGCCCACAGTTCGGCTTAACCCTATTAATATAACAATATATTGCCTTTTCATGTTTCATTGAGAATAACTAACTTCTAGCATGATTACACCAGACTCTTTTACCTGGGTTTTTCCTTTTTTTTATAGATGACCATCATGCTACACCCTTCCAGGATACGGCACAACGGAGACAAAGGCGCAGACGTGGAGCAGGGTCCCGCTCAAAGGTTTCTCTTTAGATTAAGCCCCTGTGTAAACCTTATTTAATGTCTCTTGTTGCTTGACATCCCCCAGGTACTTAACACACCCACGAGGGATACTGGCGTTATTGGCATTTCGCCACGACAGATTAATGCATGTACCTAGAAATCCGGGGTTTTCCTATCGAAGACGTTACTCATCCTAGAATATATTACAAAGTCTGAATACCTTAGGGAGTGTTCGGCGTCATGAGTTCGGCCTTATATGCATCAGCTCCGAATCATGTCTTTGGTCAAATGTTGGGTTTTCCCGGCTCCTGGGTTTTGCTACCTTATGTTTCGTATTATCGGCTAAGGCGGCCAAAAGAGAACTACTACGATTGTGCCCTGGTTATTCCGGATGAGTGCCTCAGTAGAGAAAGCCGAAAACTAACTGTCATGATACAGCGAGAGACTGGTCAACCACTCGACGACTTAGCAGAATCTTCGAGATTCCTCCGCATTAACGAAGGACTGGTTTCCCAGTCATGTACCTACGTGCACCGAATTCGGACGAACGTGGAAGTACGAGGGGCTATATAGTAGTCCCCCAGTCAAACTCCTATGGCTAAGTGAAAGTGTTAAAGCAATATAGTCCGATCGCCTGGTTCGTCGTGCTATCACCTCCTTAACAGACCAAGACATTGGATAAAGTGTGATTATGCGCCTTTTTCGAACACCCTCGCATTATATGCGTGGGGGCTAAAGCCGACGACTGCAAACTTTCAGGTTATATACATACATAAACGTCCGCACAGGAGGCGCTTTAATACTTCCGGGTAAAAGTATAAACATAGCCTTTATAATCAAAATAGCATTGTTTTTACAATCGAGATATATGTCACTCGAACATGATACTCTTCGAGCACTAAGCCTCTATTAAACGGGCGCCTTCTAGGACTTGCTCAAAATAGTGCTCGGCCGGATCCTGGCCTCCCACCGGACCCCAGGTTGCAATACCGGTGGCCTCTATATCCGCCCAATATGTTTTTAACACGGGCAAGAGCCATCCACGCACCCTCTATGCACGCCGACCTCTTCACAGCGTCGATACGCGACGCAGCGCCAAGGAATTGTTGCACTAAACCAAAATAACTGTCCGGCCTTGGTCCCTTCGGCCAAAGATGGTCTACGACAGACCTCATGGCAAGTCCGGACAACCTATGGAGCTTGGCCCATGCGGCCATCCTTTCATTCAATGGCAGCGGACGCGTCGGGGAACTGAACTGCGACCAGAATAACCTTTCTACCTCATGATCTTTCCGATCTTTGAAAAACTCAGTCGCATCAGCAGTACTCTTTGCCAGGTCCGCATACACATCTGCAGCACTCCATAACTGATACAGAGGAGCGTACTTTGGATCTCCGAACTTCATCCGCAACAAAAAGGGCTTCCCAGCCGTGATATCTCCAGCTTGTCGAAGCTCCTCCCGTGCAACTCTGATTTCAGAGCGCGTTTCCTTGGCTGCCCCCAAAGCCTTCTTCAGGTCAGTCGCTTTCGCTTGGCTCTCCTTTCCAAGGAGCTCATATCGGTCAGCGGCATCTCTCAGCTCAACAGCCATCTTGGCTATTTTATCTTCGCTCCGGCGATGAGTAGCCTGTTCGGCTCTTAACTCTTCGGCCGCCTTTAGCGCAGCCGCATCACTTATCCTGGCTTGTTCCTTGGCTAGGGCAAGTTCCGCCCAAAGGGCCTCCACGGCAGCAGCACCATCTGCAGCCACAGCATATTATAGATACTAGCATCATGCTCCTCTTAATATTCGCTGACAATTCAAAAAAAAGCAGCACATACCGTGTGCCTCGTCAAGCCGCTTGTTCACAAGCGCGATGTCGGCATCCGCCACATCAAGCTGTCGCCTCAGTTCTGCGAATTCAGCAGTCCGGTCAAAAGCCGGACCCTTTGCCATCTGCACATAACACAGCGCGATCATTACTTTGGAGTACGATCCTCTGTTTGCCACCTCGGGCTGGCAACTAGAGTCTCAGGGGCTAATATCTATACAGAGCACACCTAGCGTGTGCGGTACAGCTGAAAGTTTACATATTTCTTTGCGTACCTCAAGGCCTTTGAGCAGGCTCGTAAAAGCTTCATTCAACCTGATTTTGGCGGATGAAATCCTCTCAAACACCGTACCCATTAAAGTATGGTGCGCCTCTGATATAGTCGCTCGCTCCAGAAGGCCCGTCAGTGTCTCCAGCTCGGTGCCGGACAATCCCAGACTCTTCTTGTTGCTCTCCTTGGGAGCCGAATACTCCAGGCTTCGGGCGGCCGAAGCATTAACTTTTGGCCTTAGTGGATCAGGGGAAATCCTCCGTGTTGACACCTCGGGTTTGTCCGCCCCATGGGGCGGGGAGGCAGGAGGAGGCGTTTTGCTCTCCATCATCTCCGGAAGAAGATCCCCCGAAGACGAACTCTGTTGAGAAGGGCTATGATCCAGACTGCAAGATAGGTCTCGGTTATTATTCTCAGAGATAAAGCAGGACATATTTTATCATAGTACTTTTTCACTTACAGCTCGGTGGAGGGCTGGCCCGTTTGCGGGCCTGTGCGGTGAGGATGCCCTCTGAGGCAGGACTCCCTGGCGAGGGTTTCTTCCCTTGTTTGGGCACCTCCGTTTCCATGTTTTTGGAGGCGGCCCTTTTCTTCCCGCGGGGGCAGGGAATTTTAGATTCACCTCCCCGTTTATCATCCTTCGTGGAGACATTAATTCCCCTGGTTTGGATGTGCAATGTATGAAGCTCGCTTTCAGCTTCTCTACTCTTCCCTTCATCCTTCCCCAACGACACTTGATATGGTGCACGTTTAAGCATCCTGGTTAATACAGGATTCGGCAAGCCTTCGGGAAGAGGGGCCGGACACCTGATCCTCTCCGCCTTATTTAGCCAATCCTGGCCACGGATTGTTTTCAGAATAATGTTATAATAAACATGAACAGTGTGTTCAGTTGAAGAATTACTTACTTGGGTATCTGGACGATTGCAGTTCAAGCCCACATCCTCGGTGCTGTCCGAACACTTTATTCATGATCCGAAGAATAGCCGATACATCCCTTCAAGCGTCATGCCGAAGAAGTGCTGAATAGTTTGCGGTCCTTCTGGATTGAACTCCCACATCCGGAGAGGTCGGCGTTTGCATGGCAGGACCTGACGGACTAGCATTACCTGAATTATTTTGATGAGGCTGACATCCCTCTCAAGAAGATACCAAATGCGGCTCTGAAATGTTGGTACATCATTAGCAGGCCCCTAGTCCAATCCCTCATTGACCCATGACGCCAGTTGAGGCGGAGGGCCCAAGCGGAAGGCAGAGGCGGCCGCCCACTTTGTGGCTCGGGGAGCTGTGATATAGAACCACCTCTGTTGCCATAAATCAGACACCTACGGGAAGGAACCTTCTGGCCATGGGGCATCGGCGTTTTTGCTTCTTATAGCGCCTCCACACTCCGCGTGTCGCCCATCGATCACCTTCGGCTTTACATTGAAGGTCTTGAGCCATAGACCGAAGTGTGGGGTGATGTGGAGAAGGCTTCACACACGACGATAAACGACGAGATGTGAAGGATGGAATCCGGAGCTAGATCGTGAAAATCTAGCCTGTAGTAAAACATGAGCCCCCTCACAAAGGGATCAAGACTAAAGCCTAAGCCTCGGAGGAAGTGGGAAACAAATACGACGCTCTCGTTGGGTTCGGGAGTGGGGACGACCTACCCTTGGGCAGGAAGCCTATGCTGGATTTCGGCGGTCAGATACCTGGCCTCCCTGAGCTTCTCGATGTCCTCCTCTGTGATAGAGGAGGCCATCCACCTACCTGGAAGGTTGGGTCCGGACATGATCGAAGGTCCGAAGTGCTTAAGCCTGAGCTTTGGGTGTTGGAACTCGAGGTGGGGGAAGGAGCAAGCGTGGGAAGAAAGGGACGGGCCTCGGTCCATCTATAAAGGAGGTGAATATCAAGCGTCCTCAGCGTGACCGTTTGGGACTTGCCTAAAATCGAGGAGTCATACCAATAGGCGTAGTTGGGTTACCCACGCCCGTATTGATGAGAATCCCACGATAAGGGGAACACGATCTCAGCTTCGACAAGACGTGCCAATAAAACTGCCTCGCAACACGTGTAGTGGCAGGCTGGGAAAAACTATTCGTAGTGACCAGGCCGCGGTGTGATGTCACGCTGGGAAAAGTTATCAGCAGATTATATTTGTGGATTATTATGCTCTCTGCGGTGGTATGTGCAATTTATTTTGTAGAGACGGAGATGATCCTAGTATTCAAGATCTTCTATGGAGTATTCGGAGATGGAACCCGCCTTGCAATACCGAAGACAATCTGCACGCCAGACTCATCGTCATTGAAGCCTGGTTCAGGGGCTACTGAGGGAGTCCTGTGTTAGGGAGTATTCGGACAACCGGACTATATACTTTGGTCGGACTCTTGGACTATGAAGATACAAGATTGAAGACTTCGCCCCGTGTCCGGATGGGACTCTCCTTTGCGTGGAAGGCAAGCTTGGCGATTCGTATATGTAGATCTCCTTCTCTGTAACCGGCTGTGTGTAACCCTAGCCCCCTCCGGTGTCTATATAAACCGAAGGGTTTAGTCCGCAGGACAAGGACATTCATAATCAGAGGCTAGCTTCTAGGGTTTAGCCTGTACGGTCTCGTGGTAGATCAACTCTTGTAATACTCATATCATCAAGATCAATCAAGCAGGAAGTAGGGTATTACCTCCATCGAGAGGGCACGGACCTGGGTAAACATCGTATCCCCAGCCTCCTGTAACCATTAGCCTTAGACGCATAGTTCGGGACTTCCTACCCGAGATCCACCAGTTTTGACACCGACAGCGCCCCCTAGGGCGCGCCCTCCACCCTCCACCCTCAGCTACTTCTTGATGTCCACTCCAAGTCTCCTGGATTGCGTTTGTTCCAAAAAGATTGCTCCCGAAGGTTTCATTCCATTTGGACTCCGTTTGATATTCCTTTTGTGTGAAACACTAAAATAGGCAAAACAAACAGCAATTCGAGCTGGGCCTCCGGTTAGTAGGTTAGTCCCAAAAATGATATAAAAGTGTATAGGAAAGACCATAAACATCCAAAACGGGTAATATAATAGCATGGAACAATAAAAAATTATAGATACGTTGGAGTCGTATCATTGAGCAACCTTGATCGAGTCATGTAGAGATGCGAAGAAACTAATCTTGTTTTGAATTGGGAGAAGTGCCACTTTATGGTTAATGAATGTTTTGTCTTGGGGCATAAAATTTCTAAAAGAGGTATTGAAGTTGATACAGCTAAAGTTTATGCTATTGAAAAGATGTCGTGTCCCAAGGACATCAAAGGTATAAGAAGTTTTCTTGCTCATGCCAGTTTTTATAGGAGGTTCATTAAAGACTTCTCAAAAATTTCTAGGCCTCTGACTAATCTCTTACAAAAAGATGTTCCGTTTGTCTTTGATGATGATTGTGTAGAAGCATTTGACATACTTAAGAAAGCCTTGATTTCTGCACCTATTGTTCAGCCACCTGATTGGAATTTACCCTTTGAAATCATGTGATATGCTAGTGATTATGCTATAGGTGTTGTTCTAGGACAAAGAGTTGATAATAAATTACATGTTATCCAATATGCTAGTAAAACTCTAGACAGTGCACTAAGAAATTATGCTACTACTGAAAAAGAATTTTTAGCAGTTGTGTTTGCTTGTGATAAGTTCAGACCTTATATTGTTGATTCCAAAGTAACTGTTCACACTGATCATGCTTCTATTAAATCCCTTATGGAAAAGAAAGATGCTAAACCTAGACTTATTAGATGGGTTCTCTTGCTACAAGAATATAGTGATAGAAAGGGAGTTGAGAACCCCGTTGCAGACAACTTGTCTAGGTTAGAAAATGTTCTTGATGACCCACTACCTATTTATGATAGATTCCCTGATGAACAATTAGCTATCATAAATGCTTCACGTACTGCTCCATGGTATGTTGATTATGCTATTTACATTGTTGCTAAATTTATACCACCTAGCTTCACATACCAGCAAAAGAAAAAGTTTTTCTATGATTTAAGACATTATTTTTGGGATGACCCACACCATTATAAAGAAGGAGTAGATGGTGTTATTAGACGTTGTATACCTGAGCATGAACAGGAACAGATCCCACGCAAGTGTCACTCCGAAGCATATGGAGGACACCACGCGGGAGATAAAACTGCAGATAAGGTATTGCAATTCGGTTTTTATTGGCCTACTCTCTTCAAAGATGCCCGTAAGTTTGTCTTGTCTTGCAATGAATGTCAAAGAATTGGTAATATTAATAGATGTCAAGAAATGCCTATGAACTATTCACTTGTTATTGAACCATTTGATGTTTGGGGCTTCGATTATATGGGACCTTTTCCTTCCTCTAATGGGTATACACATATTTTAGTTGATGTTGATTACATTACTAAGTGGGTAGAACCTATTACAACTAGTAGTGATGATCATAACACTTCTATTAAGATGCTTAACGAAGTTAACTTTCCGAGGTTTGGAGTCCCTAGATACTTAATGACCGATGGTGGTTCACATTTTATTCATGGTGCTTTTCGTAAAATGCTTTCGAAGTATGATGTTAATCATAGAATTACATATCCATACCATCCACAGTGTAGTGGTCAAGTATAATTGAGTAATAGAGAGATTAAATTAATTTTGCAAAAGGCTATTAATAGATCTAGAAAGAATTGGTCCAAGAAACTTGATGATGCATTATGGGCCTATAGAACTGCATATAAAAATCCTATGGGTATGTCTCCATATAAAATGGTTTATGGAAAAGCATGTCACTTACATCTCGAACTAGAACACAGGGCATATTGGGCTATTAAAAAGCTCAATTATGATTTCAAACTTGCCGGTGAGAAGAGACTATTTGACATTAGCTCACATGATGAATGGAGAACCCATGCCTATGAGAATGCCAAATTGTTTAAAGAAAAAGTTAAAAGATGACATGACAAAAGGATACAAAAGCGAGACTTTGACGTAGGAGATTATGTTTTTCTATAGAACTCTCGTGTAAGATTTTTGGCAGGAAAACTCCTCTCTAAATGGGAAGGTCCTTACATTATCGAGGAGGTCTATCATTTCAGTGCCATAAAAATCAACAATGCCGAAGGCACAAATCCGGAGGTGGTGAACGGTCAAAGAATCAAACATTATATCTCGGGTAATCCCATAAATGTTGAAACCAATGTTATTGACACCATAACCCCGGAGGAGTACATAAGGGACACTTTCCAGAACGTTTCAGACTCCGAAAAGGAATAGGTATGTGGTACGATATGTAAACCGACTCCAAAATAGTTCTAATAGCAATTTTTCTCCATTTTGGAATATTTAAAACAATAGGAAAATAAGAAGTAGTCCAAAAGGGACACGAGGCATCCACGAGGGTGGAGGGCGTGCCCCTGCCTCGTGGGCACCTCATGTGTCCTTCAGACTCCGTTTTCTTGCACGATAATTCTTTTGGTCGGTAAAAATTCATTATATATTCTCCCTAAGGTTTTGACCACTATACCATGACAAAATCCTCTGGTTTTGTTTCGAGCTATTTTCTGACAGATCTAGATCACCATGACGTCTTCAAGGGGCCCCAAGGACAAGTTTTTCGAGAAGGTCATCAACCCATACCTCATAGAGGTGCTGCACAACCCTTAAACCATTGAGATGCGTGAGGGGGTACTGCACATCTTTGATGTTGAGGGACCAAGGAGGACCGGAAGCGTGGAGACAAGATTCGAAGCAATGGAGCAAGAAGTTTTCAAGTGCAAGGGGTGGTGGAACGCGGACTCAACGCCAACCACACGATGATCGCGGAGTTCACCAACAACCACAAGCTGGATGCCAAGAACATTGGGGAGACCATCTTCAAGCTTCACGAGAAAATCGAGCACCTCCAAGCCCAGATCTGTGACCTGCAAAACCAAAACTGTGAGTATGAATATAGATTCAAGAGGATGAGTTTGGGTGCAGATTTGAGGATCCCGGAGACTCGATCATCTTTCTATGATGGTGAGCCTATGCCTTGGAAGATGGATGACAAGCCTACATCATCAACAACTCCATCATCACCACCTCCGAAGAAAGAGACATAAATCCATGGGTATGGGCACTCCCCTTGGCAACTGCCAAGCTTGGGGGAGGTGCCTTGGTATCGTAGCACCATCACACTTCTATCTTTACCATTTTTCTTAGTTCGATCCTTTTGGTTATATCTTGATCTAGTAGAATAAATTTTAATATGATCTAGCTCTAGCTTTGAGTTTTGTGTTGATCCCAATCTATGTAATCGAGTCCGTGAGCTATATATAATAAATATTAGTTTTGAGTTAAGGGCTTTGCTATCTTGCTATGATCTTGAGGGAACAAAAGAAAAAGAAAGAATAAAAATAAAATAAAAGGATCATGTTGATCTTATGTTGTTGAGAGTTGATAAACCTAGTTTTGGTCATCGTTGCAATTAATAGGAAGTAATAAAGAAAGAGAGGTTTTCACATATAATAATACTATCTTGGACATCTTTTATGATTGTGAGCACTCATTAAAATATGACATGCCAAAAAGTTGATGTTGGACAATGAAGACAATGAAGACGACGATGTATGTTGTCTCTCCTCTAGTGGTGTTATGTGAACGTCGAATACATGACACTTCGCCATTTTTTGGGCCTAGGGCAAGGCATTGGGAAGTAATAAGTAGATGATGGGTTGCTAGAGTGACAGAATCTTAAACCCTAGTTTATGCTTTGCTTCGTAAGGGGCTGATTTGGATCCATATGTTTCATGCTATGGTTAGGTTTACCTTAATCCTTCTTTCGTAGTTGCGGATGCTTGCGAGAGAGGTTAATCATAAGTGGGATGCTTGTACAAGGAAGGGCAGTACCCAAGCACCGGTCCACCCACATATCAAATTATCAAAGTACCGAACGCGAATCATATGAGCATGATGAAAACTACCTTGACGATAATTCCCATGTGTCCTCGAGAGCACTTTGCTTTATATAAGAGTTTGTCCAGGCTTTTCTTTTGCTACAAAAAGGATTGGACCACATTTCTGCACCTTAGTTACTCTTATTAGTTGTTACCCGTTACGAACTACCTTATCACAAAACTACATGTTACCGATAATTTCAGTGCTTGCAGAGAATACCTTACTGAAAACCGCTTGTCATTTCCTTCTGCTCCTCGTTGGGTTAGACACTCTTACTTACCGAACGGACTACTTGTGGGTTATCAGACGTCATCACGCTGCACGTGTGTAGAACTCGGAGGTGCCGTACATTCAGTACTCGATTGTTCGAAATGAGAAGACGTTCGACTACATCAACCACGTTAAGTAAATGCTTCCGCTTTCCGTCTACGAGGGTACGTGGACACACTCTCCCCTTCTCGTTGCTATGCATCTCCTAGATAGATCTTGCATGAGCGTAGGAATTTTTTTGAAATTGCATGCTACGTTCCCCAATAGTGGCATCTGAGCAAGGTCTATGCGCAGATGATATGCACGAGTAGAACACAAAGAGTTGTGTGCGGTGATCGTCATACTGCTTACCACCAATGTCTTATTTTTATTCGGAGGTATTGTTGGATGAAGCGGCCCAGACCAACCTTACATGACCACGTTCATGAGACTGTTTCCACCGACAGACATGCAACTAGTTTTGCCTAAAGGTGGCCGGTGGGTGTCTGTTTCTCCAAGTTTAGTTGAATCGAATTTGACTGCGGCCGGTCCTTGTTGAAGGTTAAAACAACAAACTTGATAAATTACCGTTGTGGTTTTGTGCCATAGGTAAGAACGGTTCTTGCTAGAATCCCATAGCAGCCACGTAAAACTTGCAACAACAAAGTAGAGGACGTCTAACTTGTTTTTGTAGGGCATGTTGTGATGTGATATGGTCAAGATATGATGTGATATATGCTGTTGTATTAGATGATCATGTTTTTTAGAAGTTATCGGCAACTGGCAAGAGCCTTATGGTTGTTGCTTTATTGTATGAAATACAAACACCATGTAATTGCTTTACTTTATCACTAAGCAGTAGCAATAGTCGTAGAAGCAATAGTTGGCGAGATGAACACGATGCTACGATGAAGATCAATGTGTCAAGCCGGTGACAATGGAGATCATGGCGTTGCTTTGGTGATGGAGATCAAAAGCACAAGATAATGATGGCCATATTATGTCACATATTTTGATTACATGTGATGTTTATCTTTATGCATCTTATTTTTCTTAGTATGGCGATAGCATCGTAAGATGATCCCTTACTAAAATTTCAAGGTATAAGTGTTCTCCCCGAGTATGCACCGTTGCGAAAGTTCTTCGTGCTGAGACACCACGTAATGATCGGGTATGATAAGCTCTAAATTCAAATACAACGGGTGCAAGCTAGTTTTGCACATGCGGAATACTCGAGTTAAACTTGACGAGCCTAGCATATACAATTATGGCCTCGGAACACTAGAGACTGAAAGGTCGAACGTGAATCATATAGTGGATACACTACAAAAAAAAGACACATCCATGACATTTTGGGCCGAATGTAATTTTTTCTGTCATACTTATGACACTTCTATGACGATAATTGTGACAAAACCTAGTATCATCATAGATGTGGTGGCCTCCTACTTCTATGGCAAAAAATCATGACAGCAAATGGGCTTTTCGTCCTAGGCGGGCCGAAGACGCAGCTTCATGACATTCTTTGGGTCGTCCATGACGGAAAAAACCTTGGTAGAAGCGAGGGCGAGGAAAATATTAGGGTGTTCCCGGTTATGGTGGGTGGTCGGGGCCGAGTGATGCACGGAGGTTTGCGCATTTCTCTCGTACACGCACGCGCGTGGGTGCAAGGCATTGGGTTCTAACTGAACCTGGGCGAGGCGTTCGCCTACTGAACCCAAGAGATTGCACTGCAGGCTACGCGTTACTGAACCCGAGCGATCGATCGATGGCTGTTAACTGAACCCGATCGAGCGATTCCTTCGCTACTGCTGCTAACTGAAGCCGATCGATCATGCCTCTGGATGAATAGTGAGCGTTGCTGGGGGGTTTGGATGAACAGTTCCTGGTGGGGGTGGATGAACAGGACCCCGTGGTGTTGCCTCTGGATGAATAGGACCCCGATCGATCGAGTCGGTTAAGGCTGGATGAACAGGACCCCATGGAGGGCTGGATGAACAGGACGACCCCGTGGAGGGCTGGATGAATAGTAGATGGTGGAGGGGTGGATGAACAGTAGCCCGTGGAGGGGTGGTTGAACAGGAGCCCGTGGAGATGGGTGGTTGAACAGTAGCCGGTGGAGTAGCGCATGGTGGAGGCTGCATGAACAGGAGCCTGTGGATGAACAGTCGCACGTGGAGGCTGGAGGAGGTCGATGGTGGATGAACAGTAGCCCGTGGAGGCTAGAGGAGGTCGACGGTGGAGATGAACAGTATCTTGTGGAGTCCCGTTTTGTGGTACGACACACCCCTCCCGATGAACATGACCCCCATTTCAACCGTAGCGCTCCAACACATGTCCGTTTCGTCCGTTTTACGGTACGCCACACCCCTCCCGATCAACATGACCCTGTTTTGACTGTAGGAAGTCCAACACAAGTACGTTTCCTCCGTTTTGCGGTACGCCAGAACCCTCCCGAGGAACAGGATCCCGTTCCGAACGTGGTCGGTCGAACACAAGGACATTTCCTCCATTCTGCGGTATGCCAGGCCTCGTTTCCATCGGCTATTTCGTCCAAGCCCTCCCGATGAACAGGATGACGCATTCCGTGCCGACCCAGCCAATTAGCTCCCCATTAACACGACGACGACGCTGTTTCTCCGTTCCGACCCAGCCATGTACACGAGCCCTGGCCGTACGTATGCGTGAGTAGGCATTCGAGACCTGCACATATGTACGTACGTGGCCGTATTTTCTTTCTTGCACACTGGCCGCTGTATGTACGTGTACATGCTACGTGCGCGCCTCTACTACGACACGTGCGCGTCTCTACATCGACCAGTATTTACGTACACGTTCGCGACTAGAATGACAATCCTATGTATGCTTCGACCAGGTGTGTCCTGACTGTCAGGCACATCCTTGCATGCGGAGATGTAGCTGGTGGGTCCCAGCAGTTACGGAAGCAAATCATTTTTTTTTGCACGGACGCACTTCCTTGCGTGCGAAGATGTAGCTGGTGTGTCCCAGGAGTTAGGGGAAACGTTTTTTTTCGGGAAATACGGTTGCCCGTCCGGTGGGTCCCTGCTGTCAGGTGGAGGAATAATTATTTTGCGCATAATAAGGAGCCAATTCCTTGTGGCTGCCATGGACCAGCTGTCAGCCTATCAACGTATAGTACTCTTCTGATGGAAGTCGTTCCTTGACCACGTTGACCATGCCGCGCTGAGAGCACTATGGCGGTGGACGACGGCGAGGCCTAGGAAGGGCCGACGCGGAGCCGGGGAAGACGCGCAGTGGATGCCCACACGTAGAGGAGTATGAGGGTTCACTGGTTCGGCTGCGGTGTGAGGATGTCGTCGCTGCAGAATAACACGGGGTGTGGGTGAGTAGAGGGATGGCCTGGCTAGCGGTGGGAGTAGTAGGGGCGGTGAGGCCTCCACGGAATCACAGCCGGCCACAGGAGGCCGGAGCACGCGGCACGACTGGCGCTGGTTTGGACGGCTGAAGCAAGAAGACCAGAGGTTGAAGAAGCACTACGGCCGTTCGATGGACATTGTATGGTCACTAGAGCTAGAATAATTCGTATTGACTAAGTTGACAAAGCCCTCCGTCCCCATCAACTTAGTAGGCCCACAAGTCAGCCTCCCACTAAGGTGGGTCCCGGCTAGCACGGGGACTATTCATTTTTTTGTGCGTAATAAGGAGGTACTTCTTTGCGTGCAAAGATAGCTGGTGGGTCCGACCTATCAGCGGGGTGCATGTTTTTTTCCGCGAAATACAGGGGCCCTTCCGGTGGGTCCCGGATGTCAGGTGGAGGAATCATTATTTTGCGCGTAATAAGGAGGCATTTCCTTGTGTGCGGCCATGGACCCAGCTGTCAGCCGCTCCACGCACAGTCTACTTCCGATGCTGTCGTTCGTTAACCATGTTGACCATGTCGTGCCGAGCGCATCCAAGGTGGTCGACGACGGCGAGGCCCCGAACAGCAACGAGCCAGAGATGGGAAGACGCGGGAGTAGAGTCGCAGAGAGAGAGGTGTACGAGGATTAACTTGTTCTGGTGCGGTATGGTTTGGCAGTCGGTGGAGAAGAACAGGAGGTGTGAGGGATGGAGGGATGGCCTGGCCAACTGTGGAGTAGCGCTTCACAGCGAAGCGTGCTAAGCAGAGCTGCTAGGAGCAAGAGGCGGGAGGTGGCCCCGGCGGTGCTGGAGGAAGAAGACGAGAGATTGAAGATGGATGCGAGACATTGGATGTAAATCCAACGGCTAACGATGTCAGAATCATTTGTTGACTAAGTTGACAACGACTTGCGTTGGCTTCGACCTATTGGCCCACATTTCAGCCAACAAAAATGTGGCACGTATTCAACCCATTTTTTCAGAATTTACAGTCTTTTTTTGCGGGGTAGAATTTACAGTCAATTTGATCTTTTTTGAATTACATTCCATTAGGTGGGCTGGGTGAACAAATAATGTAGCGTCCATGCGGCCCATTTATTTTTTTCCTAAAAAATTACAGGCCATGTGCACTTTCTCGAAATACATGATTTTGCTGGGCTGATTCTAATTGTAATGTTGGGTTGGGCCAGCAATGCTATCAAAAAATAAACAGGGGCTGAGCATTTTGTTATATATATATTTAAATAATAAGTGATTTATTATTACATTCGTCCTTAAATCTTACCAAGCTTTTGTACACAATCACTAGGATTTTCGTGCAAAAACAATCCAGGATTTTATTGTTAAGAAATTATTTTTATAAGTTAATAAGATGTGGGATATTGTTTTCTTACATATGTAAGTATCTGTTAAATATATGATGACAATAAAAATAATATATAATAACATATAAAATAATTTAAATATATATAATATAGTTAGAAGGGAAACATAGTTGGACCAGGCGTTCCTATTCTTATATAGAAAAATAGAACAGACCTCTGCGTTTTCTTGAAAAAATACATAAATTGGGGTGCCGATGTTTTAGGAAAAATAAAACCTTGCATGGGAGGTCCATAGGCCGGTCGATACATGACGGCCCTCAAGAAAATACAAACAGGCCTATGGACCTCCCATCCGAGGTCGTGGGCTACACATGTTAAAAAAGAAATCCTAGACGGGGCAGCCCAAAACCCAGCTGATACTTGCTGCCCCAGTGATATGATACCTGTCAACTCCCCGACTTCATTGTGAATTTATCTTCTATAGTTACTACATTAAAGCACCTAAAAAATGTAACTATGTTGACAAACCTGTGGGCCCCAACGTCAGTATAGCATTAGGATGATGTATTTTTTTGATGAGGCACTTGCTTGCGTACGGCCATAGACCTGGTGGGTCCCGACTGTTCGCCTCTCCAAGTTCAGTCCTCTCCAGATTCCTCTCATTTGTCCAGCATGTTCACAACAGCGGACAGCGGCATCGCGGCAAGCGCACAAAGGCGCATGAGGGGATCCGACCACCCGAGGAAGTGCCTTATTGTTAACGAAACTACTGAACTAACCTATTGGCCAAGTGACACTACCCGACAGTTGTTCCGCCCGGGTTCGATTCCACCTGTGCAGGGAAAATATCTCCAATTTTTTTGCCTCTGCCTTTATTGACATGTGGGTCCCCATTGTCATCTACGCACACCACGTCCAACACTTGCCAAAACTTCGTCCCTCGTTTTATCTGTTTTTCGCACACTCGACATTGTGTGGGCATTTTGAAAATAACATATCTTTTTGACTGTGCATCATATGAAGATGTGCTATGCATGAATGTTGATCAGCATGATGTTAACTGGCTGGTAGTTCCATTTTTGACCATGAATAAAACATCCAACATGATGTTAACCCTGTTTGAAAAGGCCGTGTTAATATAAATGCTCTGCCTCTGAAAATTGCAGTTTCTTATCTGAAACTGAACTTGCAGTTTCTTATCTGAAACTGAAACTTGCAGTTTCTTCTCTGAGAATCATATTGTCTACACTTTTATACTCCTATGAAACTACATTTTTTAAGTGCTGAAAATAAATCTCTAGAATTCATAAAATACTTCATATGCTCAATACTGCAAATCTGAAATTCAAAAGACATTCATATCTAAAAGTACTCTCAAAATACGCAACACAAAACACAATTCACAACCTGCAAATACTGACAACCCTAAGCTCCTCCTGAAAATTCACAACCTGCCCGACTATTGGTCTGGGGGGGCAGTCCCCTCCTATTCCTCGGCGGCAGACAGCCACCCCATGAGATGATGTGAACGGCGAGGGGGAGGATGGCGGGGAAGCGTCATCGGGCCAACTGCTTTTGTCCTCTTGCAGTTGGGTTCGGTCGACGAAGACTCCACCATCTCGCTCTAGCACAACACCCTCACAAACGGCACCCTGTAGATGCTCGATCCTTCAATCTCTGGTGGATGCTCCATCTGGGATCGATACTCCCACCACCGCTCCCTCACGATGGGATTCGATGAATCTGTTTGCTCCATGGCCCAGAGGAGCAGCTCTATGTACTCCCGTGCGACTCCCTCCAGGAGTATCACCACCTTTTCGCTCTGTTGTAGATATTTGTCCATGGATGTCGCCGTCGCCGCTAGTTGGTCCTTGTTGTCAAACACGGATCTATCTCCAACATCCTAGCTAGCTTCACAGGGTCGCCCTCTAGATCCTCACGTATCGGTTGTACTCTCCATCAATCTACTTCTCCACAACACCTTCACTCGCCAGCGGTGGTTTTTGAATGTAAGAGGAGAGGAGCAGCGCTGGTTTTGGATTAGAACGGGAGAGGAGAGATGCTGGTTTTGGATTGGAACATGAGAGGAGGGGCGGTGGTTTTGAAATGGAAGAGGAGAGGAGCGGCGCTGGATTTAGATTGGAACAGGAGAGGAGAGGCGGTGGTTTAAGAGGAAAAGAGCGGAAGAGTGGCGCTGGTCTTGGAAGCATTTTTTTGTTTTGCGTATTTTGGGTCAAAGTTTGACCATGTACTGTATTTGACAAGCAAAATGTGAATGCATGTCACCAAAAATTGTATCATTTGGTTCGTATCTGAATATACTTTCAAATTATATTATTTTTGCAACGTATAACATATATTTTATTTGTGAAAATCATGGTCAATTATGACCCAGAATAAAAGGGAGACTAGTTAATGTGGGGTCGCTTTCTTAATTGAAGGGTAAACTGATTTTGATTTTGATCTAGTCACATCGTGTCGGCCCTCTCGTCCAATCCTAAATCCCTGCCGCATGCTCCTCTCCCTCTTCTCCATTACAAAACCACCTCCTCTCCTCTCCATCATCTCCATTCCAAAACCACCATCTCGCCTCTCCCTCTTCTCCATTGCAAAACCACCTCCTCTCCTCTCCATCATCTCCATTCCAAAACCACCGTCTCGCCTCTCCCTCTTCTCTATTGCAAGACCACCATCTCTCCCCCATCTTCCAAAGCTAGCATCGGACCACTCAAAAGGACATCCATGGAGAGGATGCAGCAGCGAATCAGGAACATCGCCGGCGGCGACCAGGCAAAGTTAGCCAGGTTGAAGGATATCCTTACTTGGTTTGACAATGAGTGGGAGATTTCGAGGACGGTGAGGGCCATGTGGCAATGTATGCGAAAGAGCGAGAAGGTGGCGATGTACATGTACTCCTCGGTGGCAGTCACGCTGCAATCCTTCGAGTTCATCGAGTATCTCCTCTGGGTGATCGAGCAGACAGATTTGCCCGAGGCGACAGTCAGGCGGAGGTGGTGGGCGTACAGGTCGAAGCTCGAGCACCCAGAGGATAATAAATCGATCGAGTATGGTGTGCCATTCGTGAGGGTGCAGAGCCAGCCGGAGGCACAAGAGTATTCGTTCTCCCACCGCAAGAGGAGGCCAGATGGCGTGACGTCACTTCCCCGTCGTTCTCCACGGTTCCCTCGATGCTTGCCTCATTTCAACGGCGGCGGTAGGGTTTAAGGTAAGCTTCACACTAACCTAATCTTCCACCTGCTCATGCTTACAATCAGTGTGATAGCTAATGAAAATCATGCTTACAATCAGTCTCCGAGTACTACACCAATCACCCTAAAATAGCTCTGGACCTTTGGGTCAAAGTTGTGGCACAGTGTGCAAATAAATAAAAATAGATTGGTACTTCTTTCAGAAAAGAGTACTCCCTAGAAAACTGCCCATATAAGCTACTAGTATTTGGTTAGAGGATTTTCTGCCGACAAAGATCCGTCCATAGAGAGCTCCACACATCCCACTGGTGGTGGTGGATGCTAATGCGTGCATGGAGCATGGTTGGTGTCGGTAATTTTTACTTGGCACAACTCACACTCTGCATATATGCCGGTTCCGTACGTACATTTGTGCAGTTCCACCAAAATGCAGCTAAATAACCCTGTTTGCGCAGATAATGAAAAAGCGTGATTACATTATAGTGGCACTAGTGGATGAAACACACAAAATAAATAGAAGAAATTATTGCGATAGTATCATAGTATGCCATGCTGCGAGGGTGAGATGGGCCCTGCGACGCCTCATACGGTACGCCTCATACTGGAAGTCGTCCCAAATCTCCTAGATACACCTTCTGCCAGTGATGAACATCAGTGTACAACGGTAGTACAAGGAGGCGCCTTGAGACATTCAAATCTCATTTTTTGTGCAGATCAACTAAAATTAAGCACCCCAGTTTTCAGAAACGCTTAAACATTAACAATGGGACTAGTTGATGAAACATACATTAACAAAGAGAATCACTTTCTTTATCTACCTTGGAAATGAAATGATAGAGAGGACACTCGCTCTATTTTAACTGTATTATTACTTCATTTTATCAGTGACACTAGGGTCGAGCAGGTGGCAAATGAGGTGTACCGTGCGTCGCAAGGATGGAGGCCGGGGGTGCTTAGACTGGGATGCTGAAGCTGGCTCTTTCAGTCATCAACATGGATGATTCAATTCATGGGACCATTTGGTGTAGTTCACCTAAAATGAAGCAATTTCCCGTGAGCTAGCAGCTTCTTCTTCAGTTTTTTTAAAGAAAAGGGCTCCAACCCCGGTTCCATTTCCATGAGAAAACGAAACCCACAGAGCTTCTTCTTCATTAGTTGCAAAAAAATTGAGAAACATCAAGGTTGGTTGTGAAGCTCCTGGAATATTCAACTATAATTTGGATATCATTTGTGCAGTTCAACTAAGATCGAGCGTGAAATGTATATCTCTGTTTGCACAAAAAAGGTGGAAAGAGGGTGACTAACAAGTGATGAAACATTCATTAAATGAAAAGAAGCATGTTCCTTATCTGAATGGCAATCCTACAAGGACAATAGCAATTTATAAAGCAGCAGCATTGCTAGATATTAGTGTGGGCATTAGATTAACTGTGACAACCATTAAATACGATATTACTTTAATGGTGCCATTGCTTCATTTTACCAGCAACATGACATTAACAACTGCTACAGAGTCGGTATTTGGGCACGGGCGAGTAGGCGGACCAAGACAGTTGCATTTCTAACAAAAAGAACCAACTTATCTTAATGGGAAATTTAGCGGACATAAAAGTGCCATTGATTCATATTACTTGAGGCATTACATTGAAAACAACATTGGTTTAACGTTTCCTTTCTTTTAACAGTGCGACTGCTACATTTTGCCAATGGCATTACATAAGAGTGGCTCGGGGCAACAAACATCAGAACAGGATATCTGGGTTGGTCCATTTTTGTTCGGTATAGCCACCTTATACTGTGTGAGGCTAGCAAATCTAGTACTGGAGTTACTCTATTGACTTGTCCCCCAGTCCCCACTTTCTTTCCTTTTCAACCAATAGATCGGGTTTGTATTGAGTTTGTACTGCGTTTCCC